>NW_027441991.1:300000-425606 GCF_048569485.1 Anomaloglossus baeobatrachus | reverse complement strand
TGCAATCCCGAGATAATCGTCTCCATGCTCCAAATCCATTTTAAAGCCATTTTTAAGGCATTTCGCGCATACATGAAATGAACACATTTTTCTCCAAAACTATAACAGATGCAAGCTTGTCCTGTTTGGTGGAGATGATATTTAATAAAATAAGTAGAAATCCACTAAAAGTTTTGTTTGGTTATCTTGCAATCCCGAGATAATCGTCTCCATGCTCCAAATCCATTTTAAAGCCATTTTTAAGGCATTTCGCGCATACATGAAATGAACACATTTTTCTCCAAAACTATAACAGATGCAAGCTTGTCCTGTTTGGTGGAGATGATATTTAATAAAATAAGTAGAAATCCACTAAAAGTTTTGTTTGGTTATCTTGCAATCCCGAGATAATCGTCTCCATGCTCCAAATCCATTTTAAAGCCATTTTTAAGGCATTTCGCGCATACATGAAATGAACACATTTTTCTCCAAAACTATAACAGATGCAAGCTTGTCCTGTTTGGTGGAGATGATATTTAATAAAATAAGTAGAAATCCACTAAAAGTTTTGTTTGGTTATCTTGCAATCCCGAGATAATCGTCTCCATGCTCCAAATCCATTTTAAAGCCATTTTTAAGGCATTTCGCGCATACATGAAATGAACACATTTTTCTCCAAAACTATAACAGATGCAAGCTTGTCCTGTTTGGTGGAGATGATATTTAATAAAATAAGTAGAAATCCACTAAAAGTTTTGTTTGGTTATCTTGCAATCCCGAGATAATCGTCTCCATGCTCCAAATCCATTTTAAAGCCATTTTTAAGGCATTTCGCGCATACATGAAATGAACACATTTTTCTCCAAAACTATAACAGATGCAAGCTTGTCCTGTTTGGTGGAGATGATATTTAATAAAATAAGTAGAAATCCACTAAAAGTTTTGTTTGGTTATCTTGCAATCCCGAGATAATCGTCTCCATGCTCCAAATCCATTTTAAAGCCATTTTTAAGGCATTTCGCGCATACATGAAATGAACACATTTTTCTCCAAAACTATAACAGATGCAAGCTTGTCCTGTTTGGTGGAGATGATATTTAATAAAATAAGTAGAAATCCACTAAAAGTTTTGTTTGGTTATCTTGCAATCCCGAGATAATCGTCTCCATGCTCCAAATCCATTTTAAAGCCATTTTTAAGGCATTTCGCGCATACATGAAATGAACACATTTTTCTCCAAAACTATAACAGATGCAAGCTTGTCCTGTTTGGTGGAGATGATATTTAATAAAATAAGTAGAAATCCACTAAAAGTTTTGTTTGGTTATCTTGCAATCCCGAGATAATCGTCTCCATGCTCCAAATCCATTTTAAAGCCATTTTTAAGGCATTTCGCGCATACATGAAATGAACACATTTTTCTCCAAAACTATAACAGATGCAAGCTTGTCCTGTTTGGTGGAGATGATATTTAATAAAATAAGTAGAAATCCACTAAAAGTTTTGTTTGGTTATCTTGCAATCCCGAGATAATCGTCTCCATGCTCCAAATCCATTTTAAAGCCATTTTTAAGGCATTTCGCGCATACATGAAATGAACACATTTTTCTCCAAAACTATAACAGATGCAAGCTTGTCCTGTTTGGTGGAGATGATATTTAATAAAATAAGTAGAAATCCACTAAAAGTTTTGTTTGGTTATCTTGCAATCCCGAGATAATCGTCTCCATGCTCCAAATCCATTTTAAAGCCATTTTTAAGGCATTTCGCGCATACATGAAATGAACACATTTTTCTCCAAAACTATAACAGATGCAAGCTTGTCCTGTTTGGTGGAGATGATATTTAATAAAATAAGTAGAAATCCACTAAAAGTTTTGTTTGGTTATCTTGCAATCCCGAGATAATCGTCTCCATGCTCCAAATCCATTTTAAAGCCATTTTTAAGGCATTTCGCGCATACATGAAATGAACACATTTTTCTCCAAAACTATAACAGATGCAAGCTTGTCCTGTTTGGTGGAGATGATATTTAATAAAATAAGTAGAAATCCACTAAAAGTTTTGTTTGGTTATCTTGCAATCCCGAGATAATCGTCTCCATGCTCCAAATCCATTTTAAAGCCATTTTTAAGGCATTTCGCGCATACATGAAATGAACACATTTTTCTCCAAAACTATAACAGATGCAAGCTTGTCCTGTTTGGTGGAGATGATATTTAATAAAATAAGTAGAAATCCACTAAAAGTTTTGTTTGGTTATCTTGCAATCCCGAGATAATCGTCTCCATGCTCCAAATCCATTTTAAAGCCATTTTTAAGGCATTTCGCGCATACATGAAATGAACACATTTTTCTCCAAAACTATAACAGATGCAAGCTTGTCCTGTTTGGTGGAGATGATATTTAATAAAATAAGTAGAAATCCACTAAAAGTTTTGTTTGGTTATCTTGCAATCCCGAGATAATCGTCTCCATGCTCCAAATCCATTTTAAAGCCATTTTTAAGGCATTTCGCGCATACATGAAATGAACACATTTTTCTCCAAAACTATAACAGATGCAAGCTTGTCCTGTTTGGTGGAGATGATATTTAATAAAATAAGTAGAAATCCACTAAAAGTTTTGTTTGGTTATCTTGCAATCCCGAGATAATCGTCTCCATGCTCCAAATCCATTTTAAAGCCATTTTTAAGGCATTTCGCGCATACATGAAATGAACACATTTTTCTCCAAAACTATAACAGATGCAAGCTTGTCCTGTTTGGTGGAGATGATATTTAATAAAATAAGTAGAAATCCACTAAAAGTTTTGTTTGGTTATCTTGCAATCCCGAGATAATCGTCTCCATGCTCCAAATCACATTTTAAAGCCATTTTTAAGGCATTTCGCGCATACATGAAATGAACACATTTTTCTCCAAAACTATAACAGATGCAAGCTTGTCCTGTTTGGTGGAGATGATATTTAATAAAATAAGTAGAAATCCACTAAAAGTTTTGTTTGGTTATCTTGCAATCCCGAGATAATCGTCTCCATGCTCCAAATCCATTTTAAAGCCATTTTTAAGGCATTTCGCGCATACATGAAATGAACACATTTTTCTCCAAAACTATAACAGATGCAAGCTTGTCCTGTTTGGTGGAGATGATATTTAATAAAATAAGTAGAAATCCACTAAAAGTTTTGTTTGGTTATCTTGCAATCCCGAGATAATCGTCTCCATGCTCCAAATCCATTTTAAAGCCATTTTTAAGGCATTTCGCGCATACATGAAATGAACACATTTTTCTCCAAAACTATAACAGATGCAAGCTTGTCCTGTTTGGTGGAGATGATATTTAATAAAATAAGTAGAAATCCACTAAAAGTTTTGTTTGGTTATCTTGCAATCCCGAGATAATCGTCTCCATGCTCCAAATCCATTTTAAAGCCATTTTTAAGGCATTTCGCGCATACATGAAATGAACACATTTTTCTCCAAAACTATAACAGATGCAAGCTTGTCCTGTTTGGTGGAGATGATATTTAATAAAATAAGTAGAAATCCACTAAAAGTTTTGTTTGGTTATCTTGCAATCCCGAGATAATCGTCTCCATGCTCCAAATCCATTTTAAAGCCATTTTTAAGGCATTTCGCGCATACATGAAATGAACACATTTTTCTCCAAAACTATAACAGATGCAAGCTTGTCCTGTTTGGTGGAGATGATATTTAATAAAATAAGTAGAAATCCACTAAAAGTTTTGTTTGGTTATCTTGCAATCCCGAGATAATCGTCTCCATGCTCCAAATCCATTTTAAAGCCATTTTTAAGGCATTTCGCGCATACATGAAATGAACACATTTTTCTCCAAAACTATAACAGATGCAAGCTTGTCCTGTTTGGTGGAGATGATATTTAATAAAATAAGTAGAAATCCACTAAAAGTTTTGTTTGGTTATCTTGCAATCCCGAGATAATCGTCTCCATGCTCCAAATCCATTTTAAAGCCATTTTTAAGGCATTTCGCGCATACATGAAATGAACACATTTTTCTCCAAAACTATAACAGATGCAAGCTTGTCCTGTTTGGTGGAGATGATATTTAATAAAATAAGTAGAAATCCACTAAAAGTTTTGTTTGGTTATCTTGCAATCCCGAGATAATCGTCTCCATGCTCCAAATCCATTTTAAAGCCATTTTTAAGGCATTTCGCGCATACATGAAATGAACACATTTTTCTCCAAAACTATAACAGATGCAAGCTTGTCCTGTTTGGTGGAGATGATATTTAATAAAATAAGTAGAAATCCACTAAAAGTTTTGTTTGGTTATCTTGCAATCCCGAGATAATCGTCTCCATGCTCCAAATCCATTTTAAAGCCATTTTTAAGGCATTTCGCGCATACATGAAATGAACACATTTTTCTCCAAAACTATAACAGATGCAAGCTTGTCCTGTTTGGTGGAGATGATATTTAATAAAATAAGTAGAAATCCACTAAAAGTTTTGTTTGGTTATCTTGCAATCCCGAGATAATCGTCTCCATGCTCCAAATCCATTTTAAAGCCATTTTTAAGGCATTTCGCGCATACATGAAATGAACACATTTTTCTCCAAAACTATAACAGATGCAAGCTTGTCCTGTTTGGTGGAGATGATATTTAATAAAATAAGTAGAAATCCACTAAAAGTTTTGTTTGGTTATCTTGCAATCCCGAGATAATCGTCTCCATGCTCCAAATCCATTTTAAAGCCATTTTTAAGGCATTTCGCGCATACATGAAATGAACACATTTTTCTCCAAAACTATAACAGATGCAAGCTTGTCCTGTTTGGTGGAGATGATATTTAATAAAATAAGTAGAAATCCACTAAAAGTTTTGTTTGGTTATCTTGCAATCCCGAGATAATCGTCTCCATGCTCCAAATCCATTTTAAAGCCATTTTTAAGGCATTTCGCGCATACATGAAATGAACACATTTTTCTCCAAAACTATAACAGATGCAAGCTTGTCCTGTTTGGTGGAGATGATATTTAATAAAATAAGTAGAAATCCACTAAAAGTTTTGTTTGGTTATCTTGCAATCCCGAGATAATCGTCTCCATGCTCCAAATCCATTTTAAAGCCCATTTTTAAGGCATTTCGCGCATACATGAAAATGAACACATTTTTCTCCAAAACTATAACAGATGCAAGCTTGTCCTGTTTGGTGGAGATGATATTTAATAAAATAAGTAGAAATCCACTAAAAGTTTTGTTTGGTTATCTTGCAATCCGAGATAATCGTCTCCATGCTCCAAATCCATTTTAAAGCCATTTTTAAGGCATTTCGCGCATACATGAAATGAACACATTTTTCTCCAAAACTATAACAGATGCAAGCTTGTCCTGTTTGGTGGAGATGATATTTAATAAAATAAGTAGAAATCCACTAAAAGTTTTGTTTGGTTATCTTGCAATCCCGAGATAATCGTCTCCATGCTCCAAATCCATTTTAAAGCCATTTTTAAGGCATTTCGCGCATACATGAAATGAACACATTTTTCTCCAAAACTATAACAGATGCAAGCTTGTCCTGTTTGGTGGAGATGATATTTAATAAAATAAGTAGAAATCCACTAAAAGTTTTGTTTGGTTATCTTGCAATCCCGAGATAATCGTCTCCATGCTCCAAATCCATTTTAAAGCCATTTTTAAGGCATTTCGCGCATACATGAAATGAACACATTTTTCTCCAAAACTATAACAGATGCAAGCTTGTCCTGTTTGGTGGAGATGATATTTAATAAAATAAGTAGAAATCCACTAAAAGTTTTGTTTGGTTATCTTGCAATCCCGAGATAATCGTCTCCATGCTCCAAATCCATTTTAAAGCCATTTTTAAGGCATTTCGCGCATACATGAAATGAACACATTTTTCTCCAAAACTATAACAGATGCAAGCTTGTCCTGTTTGGTGGAGATGATATTTAATAAAATAAGTAGAAATCCACTAAAAGTTTTGTTTGGTTATCTTGCAATCCCGAGATAATCGTCTCCATGCTCCAAATCCATTTTAAAGCCATTTTTAAGGCATTTCGCGCATACATGAAATGAACACATTTTTCTCCAAAACTATAACAGATGCAAGCTTGTCCCTGTTTGGTGGAGATGATATTTAATAAAATAAGTAGAAATCCACTAAAAGTTTTGTTTGGTTATCTTGCAATCCCGAGATAATCGTCTCCATGCTCCAAATCCATTTTAAAGCCATTTTTAAGGCATTTCGCGCATACATGAAATGAACACATTTTTCTCCAAAACTATAACAGATGCAAGCTTGTCCTGTTTGGTGGAGATGATATTTAATAAAATAAGTAGAAATCCACTAAAAGTTTTGTTTGGTTATCTTGCAATCCCGAGATAATCGTCTCCATGCTCCAAATCCATTTTAAAGCCATTTTTAAGGCATTCGCGCATACATGAAATGAACACATTTTTCTCCAAAACTATAACAGATGCAAGCTTGTCCTGTTTGGTGGAGATGATATTTAATAAAATAAGTAGAAATCCACTAAAAGTTTTGTTTGGTTATCTTGCAATCCGAGATAATCGTCTCCATGCTCCAAATCCATTTTAAAGCCATTTTTAAGGCATTTCGCGCATACATGAAATGAACACATTTTTCTCCAAAACTATAACAGATGCAAGCTTGTCCTGTTTGGTGGAGATGATATTTAATAAAATAAGTAGAAATCCACTAAAAGTTTTGTTTGGTTATCTTGCAATCCCGAGATAATCGTCTCCATGCTCCAAATCCATTTTAAAGCCATTTTTAAGGCATTTCGCGCATACATGAAATGAACACATTTTTCTCCAAAACTATAACAGATGCAAGCTTGTCCTGTTTGGTGGAGATGATATTTAATAAAATAAGTAGAAATCCACTAAAAGTTTTGTTTGGTTATCTTGCAATCCCGAGATAATCGTCTCCATGCTCCAAATCCATTTTAAAGCCATTTTTAAGGCATTTCGCGCATACATGAAATGAACACATTTTTCTCCAAAACTATAACAGATGCAAGCTTGTCCTGTTTGGTGGAGATGATATTTAATAAAATAAGTAGAAATCCACTAAAAGTTTTGTTTGGTTATCTTGCAATCCCGAGATAATCGTCTCCATGCTCCAAATCCATTTTAAAGCCATTTTTAAGGCATTTCGCGCATACATGAAATGAACACATTTTTCTCCAAAACTATAACAGATGCAAGCTTGTCCTGTTTGGTGGAGATGATATTTAATAAAATAAGTAGAAATCCACTAAAAGTTTTGTTTGGTTATCTTGCAATCCCGAGATAATCGTCTCCATGCTCCAAATCCATTTTAAAGCCATTTTTAAGGCATTTCGCGCATACATGAAATGAACACATTTTTCTCCAAAACTATAACAGATGCAAGCTTGTCCTGTTTGGTGGAGATGATATTTAATAAAATAAGTAGAAATCCACTAAAAGTTTTGTTTGGTTATCTTGCAATCCCGAGATAATCGTCTCCATGCTCCAAATCCATTTTAAAGCCATTTTTAAGGCATTTCGCGCATACATGAAATGAACACATTTTTCTCCAAAACTATAACAGATGCAAGCTTGTCCTGTTTGGTGGAGATGATATTTAATAAAATAAGTAGAAATCCACTAAAAGTTTTGTTTGGTTATCTTGCAATCCCGAGATAATCGTCTCCATGCTCCAAATCCATTTTAAAGCCATTTTTAAGGCATTTCGCGCATACATGAAATGAACACATTTTTCTCCAAAACTATAACAGATGCAAGCTTGTCCTGTTTGGTGGAGATGATATTTAATAAAATAAGTAGAAATCCACTAAAAGTTTTGTTTGGTTATCTTGCAATCCCGAGATAATCGTCTCCATGCTCCAAATCCATTTTAAAGCCATTTTTAAGGCATTTCGCGCATACATGAAATGAACACATTTTTCTCCAAAACTATAACAGATGCAAGCTTGTCCTGTTTGGTGGAGATGATATTTAATAAAATAAGTAGAAATCCACTAAAAGTTTTGTTTGGTTATCTTGCAATCCCGAGATAATCGTCTCCATGCTCCAAATCCATTTTAAAGCCATTTTTAAGGCATTTCGCGCATACATGAAATGAACACATTTTTCTCCAAAACTATAACAGATGCAAGCTTGTCCTGTTTGGTGGAGATGATATTTAATAAAATAAGTAGAAATCCACTAAAAGTTTTGTTTGGTTATCTTGCAATCCCGAGATAATCGTCTCCATGCTCCAAATCCATTTTAAAGCCATTTTAAGGCATTTCGCGCATACATGAAATGAACACATTTTTCTCCAAAACTATAACAGATGCAAGCTTGTCCTGTTTGGTGGAGATGATATTTAATAAAATAAGTAGAAATCCACTAAAAGTTTTGTTTGGTTTATCTTGCAATCCCGAGATAATCGTCTCCATGCTCCAAATCCATTTTAAAGCCATTTTTAAGGCATTTCGCGCATACATGAAATGAACACATTTTTCTCCAAAACTATAACAGATGCAAGCTTGTCCTGTTTGGTGGAGATGATATTTAATAAAATAAGTAGAAATCCACTAAAAGTTTTGTTTGGTTATCTTGCAATCCCGAGATAATCGTCTCCATGCTCCAAATCCATTTTAAAGCCATTTTTAAGGCATTTCGCGCATACATGAAATGAACACATTTTTCTCCAAAACTATAACAGATGCAAGCTTGTCCTGTTTGGTGGAGATGATATTTAATAAAATAAGTAGAAATCCACTAAAAGTTTTGTTTGGTTATCTTGCAATCCCGAGATAATCGTCTCCATGCTCCAAATCCATTTTAAAGCCATTTTTAAGGCATTTCGCGCATACATGAAATGAACACATTTTTCTCCAAAACTATAACAGATGCAAGCTTGTCCTGTTTGGTGGAGATGATATTTAATAAAATAAGTAGAAATCCACTAAAAGTTTTGTTTGGTTATCTTGCAATCCCGAGATAATCGTCTCCATGCTCCAAATCCATTTTAAAGCCATTTTTAAGGCATTTCGCGCATACATGAAATGAACACATTTTTCTCCAAAACTATAACAGATGCAAGCTTGTCCTGTTTGGTGGAGATGATATTTAATAAAATAAGTAGAAATCCACTAAAAGTTTTGTTTGGTTATCTTGCAATCCCGAGATAATCGTCTCCATGCTCCAAATCCATTTTAAAGCCATTTTTAAGGCATTTCGCGCATACATGAAATGAACACATTTTTCTCCAAAACTATAACAGATGCAAGCTTGTCCTGTTTGGTGGAGATGATATTTAATAAAATAAGTAGAAATCCACTAAAAGTTTTGTTTGGTTATCTTGCAATCCCGAGATAATCGTCTCCATGCTCCAAATCCATTTTAAAGCCATTTTTAAGGCATTTCGCGCATACATGAAATGAACACATTTTTCTCCAAAACTATAACAGATGCAAGCTTGTCCTGTTTGGTGGAGATGATATTTAATAAAATAAGTAGAAATCCACTAAAAGTTTTGTTTGGTTATCTTGCAATCCCGAGATAATCGTCTCCATGCTCCAAATCCATTTTAAAGCCATTTTTAAGGCATTTCGCGCATACATGAAATGAACACATTTTTCTCCAAAACTATAACAGATGCAAGCTTGTCCTGTTTGGTGGAGATGATATTTAATAAAATAAGTAGAAATCCACTAAAAGTTTTGTTTGGTTATCTTGCAATCCCGAGATAATCGTCTCCATGCTCCAAATCCATTTTAAAGCCATTTTTAAGGCATTTCGCGCATACATGAAATGAACACATTTTTCTCCAAAACTATAACAGATGCAAGCTTGTCCTGTTTGGTGGAGATGATATTTAATAAAATAAGTAGAAATCCACTAAAAGTTTTGTTTGGTTATCTTGCAATCCCGAGATAATCGTCTCCATGCTCCAAATCCATTTTAAAGCCATTTTTAAGGCATTTCGCGCATACATGAAATGAACACATTTTTCTCCAAAACTATAACAGATGCAAGCTTGTCCTGTTTGGTGGAGATGATATTTAATAAAATAAGTAGAAATCCACTAAAAGTTTTGTTTGGTTATCTTGCAATCCCGAGATAATCGTCTCCATGCTCCAAATCCATTTTAAAGCCATTTTTAAGGCATTTCGCGCATACATGAAATGAACACATTTTTCTCCAAAACTATAACAGATGCAAGCTTGTCCTGTTTGGTGGAGATGATATTTAATAAAATAAGTAGAAATCCACTAAAAGTTTTGTTTGGTTATCTTGCAATCCCGAGATAATCGTCTCCATGCTCCAAATCCATTTTAAAGCCATTTTTAAGGCATTTCGCGCATACATGAAATGAACACATTTTTCTCCAAAACTATAACAGATGCAAGCTTGTCCTGTTTGGTGGAGATGATATTTAATAAAATAAGTAGAAATCCACTAAAAGTTTTGTTTGGTTATCTTGCAATCCCGAGATAATCGTCTCCATGCTCCAAATCCATTTTAAAGCCATTTTTAAGGCATTTCGCGCATACATGAAATGAACACATTTTTCTCCAAAACTATAACAGATGCAAGCTTGTCCTGTTTGGTGGAGATGATATTTAATAAAATAAGTAGAAATCCACTAAAAGTTTTGTTTGGTTATCTTGCAATCCCGAGATAATCGTCTCCATGCTCCAAATCCATTTTAAAGCCATTTTTAAGGCATTTCGCGCATACATGAAATGAACACATTTTTCTCCAAAACTATAACAGATGCAAGCTTGTCCTGTTTGGTGGAGATGATATTTAATAAAATAAGTAGAAATCCACTAAAAGTTTTGTTTGGTTATCTTGCAATCCCGAGATAATCGTCTCCATGCTCCAAATCCATTTTAAAGCCATTTTTAAGGCATTTCGCGCATACATGAAATGAACACATTTTTCTCCAAAACTATAACAGATGCAAGCTTGTCCTGTTTGGTGGAGATGATATTTAATAAAATAAGTAGAAATCCACTAAAAGTTTTGTTTGGTTATCTTGCAATCCCGAGATAATCGTCTCCATGCTCCAAATCCATTTTAAAGCCATTTTTAAGGCATTTCGCGCATACATGAAATGAACACATTTTTCTCCAAAACTATAACAGATGCAAGCTTGTCCTGTTTGGTGGAGATGATATTTAATAAAATAAGTAGAAATCCACTAAAAGTTTTGTTTGGTTATCTTGCAATCCCGAGATAATCGTCTCCATGCTCCAAATCCATTTTAAAGCCATTTTTAAGGCATTTCGCGCATACATGAAATGAACACATTTTTCTCCAAAACTATAACAGATGCAAGCTTGTCCTGTTTGGTGGAGATGATATTTAATAAAATAAGTAGAAATCCACTAAAAGTTTTGTTTGGTTATCTTGCAATCCCGAGATAATCGTCTCCATGCTCCAAATCCATTTTAAAGCCATTTTTAAGGCATTTCGCGCATACATGAAATGAACACATTTTTCTCCAAAACTATAACAGATGCAAGCTTGTCCTGTTTGGTGGAGATGATATTTAATAAAATAAGTAGAAATCCACTAAAAGTTTTGTTTGGTTATCTTGCAATCCCGAGATAATCGTCTCCATGCTCCAAATCCATTTTAAAGCCATTTTTAAGGCATTTCGCGCATACATGAAATGAACACATTTTTCTCCAAAACTATAACAGATGCAAGCTTGTCCTGTTTGGTGGAGATGATATTTAATAAAATAAGTAGAAATCCACTAAAAGTTTTGTTTGGTTATCTTGCAATCCCGAGATAATCGTCTCCATGCTCCAAATCCATTTTAAAGCCATTTTTAAGGCATTTCGCGCATACATGAAATGAACACATTTTTCTCCAAAACTATAACAGATGCAAGCTTGTCCTGTTTGGTGGAGATGATATTTAATAAAATAAGTAGAAATCCACTAAAAGTTTTGTTTGGTTATCTTGCAATCCCGAGATAATCGTCTCCATGCTCCAAATCCATTTTAAAGCCATTTTTAAGGCATTTCGCGCATACATGAAATGAACACATTTTTCTCCAAAACTATAACAGATGCAAGCTTGTCCTGTTTGGTGGAGATGATATTTAATAAAATAAGTAGAAATCCACTAAAAGTTTTGTTTGGTTATCTTGCAATCCCGAGATAATCGTCTCCATGCTCCAAATCCATTTTAAAGCCATTTTTAAGGCATTTCGCGCATACATGAAATGAACACATTTTTCTCCAAAACTATAACAGATGCAAGCTTGTCCTGTTTGGTGGAGATGATATTTAATAAAATAAGTAGAAATCCACTAAAAGTTTTGTTTGGTTATCTTGCAATCCCGAGATAATCGTCTCCATGCTCCAAATCCATTTTAAAGCCATTTTTAAGGCATTTCGCGCATACATGAAATGAACACATTTTTCTCCAAAACTATAACAGATGCAAGCTTGTCCTGTTTGGTGGAGATGATATTTAATAAAATAAGTAGAAATCCACTAAAAGTTTTGTTTGGTTATCTTGCAATCCCGAGATAATCGTCTCCATGCTCCAAATCCATTTTAAAGCCATTTTTAAGGCATTTCGCGCATACATGAAATGAACACATTTTTCTCCAAAACTATAACAGATGCAAGCTTGTCCTGTTTGGTGGAGATGATATTTAATAAAATAAGTAGAAATCCACTAAAAGTTTTGTTTGGTTATCTTGCAATCCCGAGATAATCGTCTCCATGCTCCAAATCCATTTTAAAGCCATTTTTAAGGCATTTCGCGCATACATGAAATGAACACATTTTTCTCCAAAACTATAACAGATGCAAGCTTGTCCTGTTTGGTGGAGATGATATTTAATAAAATAAGTAGAAATCCACTAAAAGTTTTGTTTGGTTATCTTGCAATCCCGAGATAATCGTCTCCATGCTCCAAATCCATTTTAAAGCCATTTTTAAGGCATTTCGCGCATACATGAAATGAACACATTTTTCTCCAAAACTATAACAGATGCAAGCTTGTCCTGTTTGGTGGAGATGATATTTAATAAAATAAGTAGAAATCCACTAAAAGTTTTGTTTGGTTATCTTGCAATCCCGAGATAATCGTCTCCATGCTCCAAATCCATTTTAAAGCCATTTTTAAGGCATTTCGCGCATACATGAAATGAACACATTTTTCTCCAAAACTATAACAGATGCAAGCTTGTCCTGTTTGGTGGAGATGATATTTAATAAAATAAGTAGAAATCCACTAAAAGTTTTGTTTGGTTATCTTGCAATCCCGAGATAATCGTCTCCATGCTCCAAATCCATTTTAAAGCCATTTTTAAGGCATTTCGCGCATACATGAAATGAACACATTTTTCTCCAAAACTATAACAGATGCAAGCTTGTCCTGTTTGGTGGAGATGATATTTAATAAAATAAGTAGAAATCCACTAAAAGTTTTGTTTGGTTATCTTGCAATCCCGAGATAATCGTCTCCATGCTCCAAATCCATTTTAAAGCCATTTCAAAGGCATTTTGCGCATACATGAAATTAACACATTTTTCTCCAAAACTATAACACATGCAAGCTTGTCCTGTTTGGTGGAGATGATATTTAATAAAATAAGTAGAAATCCACTAAAAGTTTTGTTTGGTTATCTTGCAATCCCGAGATAATCGTCTCCATGCTCCAAATCCATTTTAAAGCCATTTTTAAGGCATTTCGCGCATACATGAAATGAACACATTTTTCTCCAAAACTATAACAGATGCAAGCTTGTCCTGTTTGGTGGAGATGATATTTAATAAAATAAGTAGAAATTCACTAAAAGTTTTGTTTGGTTATCTTGCAATCCCGAGATAATCGTCTCCATGCTCCAAATCCATTTTAAAGCCATTTTTAAGGCATTTCGCGCATACATGAAATGAACACATTTTTCTCCAAAACTATAACAGATGCAAGCTTGTCCTGTTTGGTGGAGATGATATTTAATAAAATAAGTAGAAATCCACTAAAAGTTTTGTTTGGTTATATTGCAATCCCGAGATAATCGTCTCCATGCTCCAAATCCATTTTAAAGCCATTTTTAAGGCATTTCGCGCATACATGAAATGAACACATTTTTCTCCAAAACTATAACAGATGCAAGCTTGTCCTGTTTGGTGGAGATGATATTTAATAAAATAAGTAGAAATCCACTAAAAGTTTTGTTTGGTTATCTTGCAATCCCGAGATAATCGTCTCCATGCTCCAAATCCATTTTAAAGCCATTTTTAAGGCATTTCGCGCATACATGAAATGAACACATTTTTCTCCAAAACTATAACAGATGCAAGCTTGTCCTGTTTGGTGGAGATGATATTTAATAAAATAAGTAGAAATCCACTAAAAGTTTTGTTTGGTTATCTTGCAATCCCGAGATAATCGTCTCCATGCTCCAAATCCATTTTAAAGCCATTTTTAAGGCATTTCGCGCATACATGAAATGAACACATTTTTCTCCAAAACTATAACAGATGCAAGCTTGTCCTGTTTGGTGGAGATGATATTTAATAAAATAAGTAGAAATCCACTAAAAGTTTTGTTTGGTTATCTTGCAATCCCGAGATAATCGTCTCCATGCTCCAAATCCATTTTAAAGCCATTTTTAAGGCATTTCGCGCATACATGAAATGAACACATTTTTCTCCAAAACTATAACAGATGCAAGCTTGTCCTGTTTGGTGGAGATGATATTTAATAAAATAAGTAGAAATCCACTAAAAGTTTTGTTTGGTTATCTTGCAATCCCGAGATAATCGTCTCCATGCTCCAAATCCATTTTAAAGCCATTTTTAAGGCATTTCGCGCATACATGAAATGAACACATTTTTCTCCAAAACTATAACAGATGCAAGCTTGTCCTGTTTGGTGGAGATGATATTTAATAAAATAAGTAGAAATCCACTAAAAGTTTTGTTTGGTTATCTTGCAATCCCGAGATAATCGTCTCCATGCTCCAAATCCATTTTAAAGCCATTTTTAAGGCATTTCGCGCATACATGAAATGAACACATTTTTCTCCAAAACTATAACAGATGCAAGCTTGTCCTGTTTGGTGGAGATGATATTTAATAAAATAAGTAGAAATCCACTAAAAGTTTTGTTTGGTTATCTTGCAATCACGAGATAATCGTCTCCATGCTCCAAATCCATTTTAAAGCCATTTTTAAGGCATTTCGCGCATACATGAAATGAACACATTTTTCTCCAAAACTATAACAGATGCAAGCTTGTCCTGTTTGGTGGAGATGATATTTAATAAAATAAGTAGAAATCCACTAAAAGTTTTGTTTGGTTATCTTGCAATCCCGAGATAATCGTCTCCATGCTCCAAATCCATTTTAAAGCCATTTCAAAGGCATTTTGCGCTTACATGAAATGAACACATTTTTCTCCAAAACCATAACAGATGCAAGCTTGTCCTGTTTGGTGGAGATGATATTTAATAAAATAAGTAGAAATCCACTAAAAGTTTTGTTTGGTTATCTTGCAATCCCGAGATAATCGTCTCCATGCTCCAAATCCATTTTAAAGCCATTTTTAAGGCATTTCGCGCATACATGAAATGAACACATTTTTCTCCAAAACTATAACAGATGCAAGCTTGTCCTGTTTGGTGGAGATGATATTTAATAAAATAAGTAGAAATCCACTAAAAGTTTTGTTTGGTTATCTTGCAATCCCGAGATAATCGTCTCCATGCTCCAAATCCATTTTAAAGCCATTTTTAAGGCATTTCGCGCATACATGAAATGAACACATTTTTCTCCAAAACTATAACAGATGCAAGCTTGTCCTGTTTGGTGGAGATAATATTTAATAAAATAAGTAGAAATCTGCTAAAAGTTTCGTTTGTTTATATTGCCATCCTGAGATAATCGTCTCCATGCTCCAAATCCATTTTAAGCCATTTTTAAGGCATTTTGCGCATACATGAAATGAACACATTTTTCTCCAAAACTATAACAGATGCAAGCTTGTCCTGTTTGGTGGAGATGATATTTAATAAAATAAGTAGAAATCCACTAAAAGTTTTGTTTGGTTATCTTGCAATCCCGAGATAATCGTCTCCATGCTCCAAATCCATTTTAAAGCCATTTTTAAGGCATTTCGCGCATACATGAAATGAACACATTTTTCTCCAAAACTATAACAGATGCAAGCTTGTCCTGTTTGGTGGAGATGATATTTAATAAAATAAGTAGAAATCCACTAAAAGTTTTGTTTGGTTATCTTGCAATCCCGAGATAATCGTCTCCATGCTCCAAATCCATTTTAAAGCCATTTTTAAGGCATTTCGCGCATACATGAAATGAACACATTTTTCTCCAAAACTATAACAGATGCAAGCTTGTCCTGTTTGGTGGAGATGCTATTTAATAAAATAAGTAGAAATCCACTAAAAGTTTTGTTTGGTTATCTTGCAATCCCGAGATAATCGTCTCCATGCTCCAAATCCATTTTAAAGCCATTTTTAAGGCATTTCGCGCATACATGAAATGAACACATTTTTCTCCAAAACTATAACAGATGCAAGCTTGTCCTGTTTGGTGGAGATGATATTTAATAAAATAAGTAGAAATCCACTAAAAGTTTTGTTTGGTTATATTGCAATCCCGAGATAATCGTCTCCATGCTCCAAATCCATTTTAAAGCCATTTTTAAGGCATTTCGCGCATACATGAAATGAACACATTTTTCTCCAAAACTATAACAGATGCAAGCTTGTCCTGTTTGGTGGAGATGATATTTAATAAAATAAGTAGAAATCCACTAAAAGTTTTGTTTGGTTATCTTGCAATCCCGAGATAATCGTCTCCATGCTCCAAATCCATTTTAAAGCCATTTTTAAGGCATTTCGCGCATACATGAAATGAACACATTTTTCTCCAAAACTATAACAGATGCAAGCTTGTCCTGTTTGGTGGAGATGATATTTAATAAAATAAGTAGAAATCCACTAAAAGTTTTGTTTGGTTATCTTGCAATCCCGAGATAATCGTCTCCATGCTCCAAATCCATTTTAAAGCCATTTTTAAGGCATTTCGCGCATACATGAAATGAACACATTTTTCTCCAAAACTATAACAGATGCAAGCTTGTCCTGTTTGGTGGAGATGATATTTAATAAAATAAGTAGAAATCCACTAAAAGTTTTGTTTGGTTATCTTGCAATCCCGAGATAATCGTCTCCATGCTCCAAATCCATTTTAAAGCCATTTTTAAGGCATTTCGCGCATACATGAAATGAACACATTTTTCTCCAAAACTATAACAGATGCAAGCTTGTCCTGTTTGGTGGAGATGATATTTAATAAAAATAAGTAGAAATCCACTAAAAGTTTTGTTTGGTTATCTTGCAATCCCGAGATAATCGTCTCCATGCTCCAAATCCATTTTAAAGCCATTTTTAAGGCATTTCGCGCATACATGAAATGAACACATTTTTCTCCAAAACTATAACAGATGCAAGCTTGTCCTGTTTGGTGGAGATGATATTTAATAAAATAAGTAGAAATCCACTAAAAGTTTTGTTTGGTTATCTTGCAATCCCGAGATAATCGTCTCCATGCTCCAAATCCATTTTAAAGCCATTTCAAAGGCATTTTGCGCATACATGAAATTAACACATTTTTCTCCAAAACTATAACACATGCAAGCTTGTCCTGTTTGGTGGAGATGATATTTAATAAAATAAGTAGAAATTCACTAAAAGTTTTGTTTGGTTATCTTGCAATCCCGAGATAATCGTCTCCATGCTCCAAATCCATTTTAAAGCCATTTTTAAGGCATTTCGCGCATACATGAAATGAACACATTTTTCTCCAAAACTATAACAGATGCAAGCTTGTCCTGTTTGGTGGAGATGATATTTAATAAAATAAGTAGAAATCCACTAAAAGTTTTGTTTGGTTATCTTGCAATCCCGAGATAATCGTCTCCATGCTCCAAATCCATTTTAAAGCCATTTTTAAGGCATTTCGCGCATACATGAAATGAACACATTTTTCTCCAAAACTATAACAGATGCAAGCTTGTCCTGTTTGGTGGAGATGATATTTAATAAAATAAGTAGAAATCCACTAAACGTTTTGTTTGGTTATCTTGCAATCCCGAGATAATCGTCTCCATGCTCCAAATCCATTTTAAAGCCATTTTTAAGGCATTTTGCGCATACATGAAATGAACACATTTTTCTCCAAAACTATAACAGATGCAAGCTTGTCCTGTTTGGTGATGATATTTAATAAAATAAGTAGAAATCCACTAAAAGTTCTGTTTGGTTATCTTGCAATCCCGAGATAATCGTCTCCATGCTCCAAATCCATTTTAAAGCCATTTTTAAGGCATTTCGCGCATACATGAAATGAACACATTTTTCTCCAAAACTATAACAGATGCAAGCTTGTCCTGTTTGGTGGAGATGATATTTAATAAAATAAGTAGAAATCCACTAAAAGTTTTGTTTGGTTATCTTGCAATCCCGAGATAATCGTCTCCATGCTCCAAATCCATTTTAAAGCCATTTTTAAGGCATTTCGCGCATACATGAAATGAACACATTTTTCTCCAAAACTATAACAGATGCAAGCTTGTCCTGTTTGGTGGAGATGATATTTAATAAAATAAGTAGAAATCCACTAAAAGTTTTGTTTGGTTATATTGCAATCCCGAGATAATCGTCTCCATGCTCCAAATCCATTTTAAAGCCATTTTTAAGGCATTTCGCGCATACATGAAATGAACACATTTTTCTCCAAAACTATAACAGATGCAAGCTTGTCCTGTTTGGTGGAGATGATATTTAATAAAATAAGTAGAAATCCACTAAAAGTTTTGTTTGGTTATCTTGCAATCCCGAGATAATCGTCTCCATGCTCCAAATCCATTTTAAAGCCATTTTTAAGGCATTTCGCGCATACATGAAATGCACACATTTTTCTCCAAAACTATAACAGATGCAAGCTTGTCCTGTTTGGTGGAGATGATATTTAATAAAATAAGTAGAAATCCACTAAAAGTTTTGTTTGGTTATCTTGCAATCCCGAGATAATCGTCTCCATGCTCCAAATCCATTTTAAAGCCATTTTTAAGGCATTTCGCGCATACATGAAATGAACACATTTTTCTCCAAAACTATAACAGATGCAAGCTTGTCCTGTTTGGTGGAGATGATATTTAATAAAATAAGTAGAAATCCACTAAAAGTTTTGTTTGGTTATCTTGCAATCACGAGATAATCGTCTCCATGCTCCAAATCCATTTTAAAGCCATTTTTAAGGCATTTCGCGCATACATGAAATGAACACATTTTTCTCCAAAACTATAACAGATGCAAGCTTTTCCTGTTTGGTGGAGATGATATTTAATAAAATAAGTAGAAATCCACTAAAAGTTTTGTTTGGTTATCTTGCAATCCCGAGATAATCGTCTCCATGCTCCAAATCCATTTTAAAGCCATTTCAAAGGCATTTTGCGCATACATGAAATGAACACATTTTTCTCCAAAACTATAACACATGCAAGCTTGTCCTGTTTGGTGGAGATGATATTTAATAAAATAAGTAGAAATCCACTAAAAGTTTTGTTTGGTTATCTTGCAATCCCGAGATAATCGTCTCCATGCTCCAAATCCATTTTAAAGCCATTTTTAGGGCATTTCGCGCATACATGAAATGAACACATTTTTCTCCAAAACTATAACAGATGCAAGCTTGTCCTGTTTGGTGGAGATGATATTTAATAAAATAAGTAGAAATCCACTAAAAGTTTTGTTTGGTTATCTTGCAATCCCGAGATAATCGTCTCCATGCTCCAAATCCATTTTAAAGCCATTTTTAAGGCATTTCGCGCATACATGAAATGAACACATTTTTCTCCAAAACTATAACAGATGCAAGCTTGTCCTGTTTGGTGGAGATGATATTTAATAAAATAAGTAGAAATCCACTAAAAGTTTTGTTTGGTTATCTTGCAATCCCGAGATAATCGTCTCCATGCTCCAAATCCATTTTAAAGCCATTTTTAAGGCATTTCGCGCATACATGAAATGAACACATTTTTCTCCAAAACTATAACAGATGCAAGCTTGTCCTGTTTGGTGGAGATGATATTTAATAAAATAAGTAGAAATCCACTAAAAGTTTTGTTTGGTTATCTTGCAATCCCGAGATAATCGTCTCCATGCTCCAAATCCATTTTAAAGCCATTTTTAAGGCATTTCGCGCATACATGAAATGAACACATTTTTCTCCAAAACTATAACAGATGCAAGCTTGTCCTGTTTGGTGGAGATGATATTTAATAAAATAAGTAGAAATCCACTAAAAGTTTTGTTTGGTTATCTTGCAATCCCGAGATAATCGTCTCCATGCTCCAAATCCATTTTAAAGCCATTTTAAGGCATTTCGCGCATACATGAAATGAACACATTTTTCTCCAAAACTTTAACAGATGCAAGCTTGTCCTGTTTGGTGGAGATGATATTTAATAAAATAAGTAGAAATCCACTAAAAGTTTTGTTTGGTTATCTTGCAATCCCGAGATAATCGTCTCCATGCTCCAAATCCATTTTAAAGCCATTTTTAAGGCATTTCGCGCATACATGAAATGAACACATTTTTCTCCAAAACTATAACAGATGCAAGCTTGTCCTGTTTGGTGGAGATGATATTTAATAAAATAAGTAGAAATCCACTAAAAGTTTTGTTTGGTTATCTTGCAATCCCGAGATAATCGTCTCCATGCTCCAAATCCATTTTAAAGCCATTTTTAAGGCATTTCGCGCATACATGAAATGAACACATTTTTCTCCAAAACTATAACAGATGCAAGCTTGTCCTGTTTGGTGGAGATGATATTTAATAAAATAAGTAGAAATCCACTAAAAGTTTTGTTTGGTTATATTGCAATCCCGAGATAATCGTCTCCATGCTCCAAATCCATTTTAAAGCCATTTTTAAGGCATTTCGCGCATACATGAAATGAACACATTTTTCTCCAAAACTATAACAGATGCAAGCTTGTCCTGTTTGGTGGAGATGATATTTAATAAAATAAGTAGAAATCCACTAAAAGTTTTGTTTGGTTATATTGCAATCCCGAGATAATCGTCTCCATGCTCCAAATCCATTTTAAAGCCATTTTTAAAGCATTTCGCGCATACATGAAATGAACACATTTTTCTCCAAAACTATAACAGATGCAAGCTTGTCCTGTTTGGTGGAGATGATATTTAATAAAATAAGTAGAAATCCACTAAAAGTTTTGTTTGGTTATCTTGCAATCCCGAGATAATCGTCTCCATGCTCCAAATCCATTTTAAAGCCATTTTTAAGGCATTTCGCGCATACATGAAATGAACACATTTTTCTCCAAAACTATAACAGATGCAAGCTTGTCCTGTTTGGTGGAGATGATATTTAATAAAATAAGTAGAAATCCACTAAAAGTTTTGTTTGGTTATCTTGCAATCCCGAGATAATCGTCTCCATGCTCCAAATCCATTTTAAAGCCATTTTTAAGGCATTTCGCGCATACATGAAATGAACACATTTTTCTCCAAAACTTTAACAGATGCAAGCTTGTCCTGTTTGGTGGAGATGATATTTAATAAAATAAGTAGAAATCCACTAAAAGTTTTGTTTGGTTATCTTGCAATCCCGAGATAATCGTCTCCATGCTCCAAATCCATTTTAAAGCCATTTTTAAGGCATTTCGCGCATACATGAAATGAACACATTTTTCTCCAAAACTATAACAGATGCAAGCTTGTCCTGTTTGGTGGAGATGATATTTAATAAAATAAGTAGAAATCCACTAAAAGTTTTGTTTGGTTATCTTGCAATCCCGAGATAATCGTCTCCATGCTCCAAATCCATTTTAAAGCCATTTTTAAGGCATTTCGCGCATACATGAAATGAACACATTTTTCTCCAAAACTATAACAGATGCAAGCTTGTCCTGTTTGGTGGAGATGATATTTAATAAAATAAGTAGAAATCCACTAAAAGTTTTGTTTGGTTATCTTGCAATCCCGAGATAATCGTCTCCATGCTCCAAATCCATTTTAAAGCCATTTTTAAGGCATTTCGCGCATACATGAAATGAACACATTTTTCTCCAAAACTATAACAGATGCAAGCTTGTCCTGTTTGGTGGAGATAATATTTAATAAAATAAGTAGAAATCTACTAAAAGTTTCGTTTGTTTATATTGCCATCCTGAGATAATCGTCTCCATGCTCCAAATCCATTTTAAAGCCATTTTTAAGGCATTTTGCGCATACATGAAATGAACACATTTTTCTCCAAAACTATAACACATGCAATCTTGTCCTGTTTGGTGGAGATGATATTTAATAAAATAAGTAGAAATCCACTAAAAGTTTTGTTTGGTTATCTTGCAATCCCGAGATAATCGTCTCCATGCTCCAAATCCATTTTAAAGCCATTTTTAAGGCATTTCGCGCATACATGAAATGAACACATTTTTCTCCAAAACTATAACAGATGCAAGCTTGTCCTGTTTGGTGGAGATGATATTTAATAAAATAAGTAGAAATCCACTAAAAGTTTTGTTTGGTTATCTTGCAATCCCGAGATAATCGTCTCCATGCTCCAAATCCATTTTAAAGCCATTTTTAAGGCATTTCGCGCATACATGAAATGAACACATTTTTCTCCAAAACTATAACAGATGCAAGCTTGTCCTGTTTGGTGGAGATGATATTTAATAAAATAAGTAGAAATCCACTAAAAGTTTTGTTTGGTTATCTTGCAATCCCGAGATAATCGTCTCCATGCTCCAAATCCATTTTAAAGCCATTTTTTAGGCATTTCGCGCATACATGAAATGAACACATTTTTCTCCAAAACTATAACAGATGCAAGCTTGTCCTGTTTGGTGGAGATGATATTTAATAAAATAAGTAGAAATCCACTAAAAGTTTTGTTTGGTTATCTTGCAATCCCGAGATAATCGTCTCCATGCTCCAAATCCATTTTAAAGCCGTTTTTAAGGCATTTCGCGCATACATGAAATGAACACATTTTTCTCCAAAACTATAACAGATGCAAGCTTGTCCTGTTTGGTGGAGATGATATTTAATAAAATAAGTAGAAATCCACTAAAAGTTTTGTTTGGTTATCTTGCAATCCCGAGATAATCGTCTCCATGCTCCAAATCCATTTTAAAGCCATTTTTAAGGCATTTCGCGCATACATGAAATGAACACATTTTTCTCCAAAACTATAACAGATGCAAGCTTGTCCTGTTTGGTGGAGATGATATTTAATAAAATAAGTAGAAATCCACTAAAAGTTTTGTTTGGTTATCTTGCAATCCCGAGATAATCGTCTCCATGCTCCAAATCCATTTTAAAGCCATTTTTAAGGCATTTCGCGCATACATGAAATGAACACATTTTTCTCCAAAACTATAACAGATGCAAGCTTGTCCTGTTTGGTGGAGATGATATTTAATAAAATAAGTAGAAATCCACTAAAAGTTTTGTTTGGTTATCTTGCAATCCCGAGATAATCGTCTCCATGCTCCAAATCCATTTTAAAGCCATTTTTAAGGCATTTCGCGCATACATGAAATGAACACATTTTTCTCCAAAACTATAACAGATGCAAGCTTGTCCTGTTTGGTGGAGATGATATTTAATAAAATAAGTAGAAATCCACTAAAAGTTTTGTTTGGTTATATTGCAATCCCGAGATAATCGTCTCCATGCTCCAAATCCATTTTAAAGCCATTTTTAAGGCATTTCGCGCATACATGAAATGAACACATTTTTCTCCAAAACTATAACAGATGCAAGCTTGTCCTGTTTGGTGGAGATGATATTTAATAAAATAAGTAGAAATCCACTAAAAGTTTTGTTTGGTTATCTTGCAATCCCGAGATAATCGTCTCCATGCTCCAAATCCATTTTAAAGCCATTTTTAAGGCATTTCGCGCATACATGAAATGAACACATTTTTCTCCAAAACTATAACAGATGCAAGCTTGTCCTGTTTGGTGGAGATGATATTTAATAAAATAAGTAGAAATCCACTAAAAGTTTTGTTTGGTTATCTTGCAATCCCGAGATAATCGTCTCCATGCTCCAAATCTATTTTAAAGCCATTTCTAAGGCATTTCGCGCATACATGAAATGAACACATTTTTCTCCAAAACTTTAACAGATGCAAGCTTGTCCTGTTTGGTGGAGATGATATTTAATAAAATAAGTAGAAATCCACTAAAAGTTTTGTTTGGTTATCTTGCAATCCCGAGATAATCGTCTCCATGCTCCAAATCCATTTTAAAGCCATTTTTAAGGCATTTCGCGCATACATGAAATGAACACATTTTTCTCCAAAACTATAACAGATGCAAGCTTGTCCTGTTTGGTGGAGATGATATTTAATAAAATAAGTAGAAATCCACTAAAAGTTTTGTTTGGTTATCTTGCAATCCCGAGATAATCGTCTCCATGCTCCAAATCCATTTTAAAGCCATTTTTAAGGCATTTCGCGCATACATGAAATGAACACATTTTTCTCCAAAACTATAACAGATGCAAGCTTGTCCTGTTTGGTGGAGATGATATTTAATAAAATAAGTAGAGATCCACAAAAAGTTTTGTTTGGTTATCTTGCAATCCCGAGATAATCGTCTCCATGCTCCAAATCCATTTTAAAGCCATTTTTAAGGCATTTCGCGCATACATGAAATGAACACATTTTTCTCCAAAACTATAACAGATGCAAGCTTGTCCTGTTTGGTGGAGATAATATTTAATAAAATAAGTAGAAATCTACTAAAAGTTTCGTTTGTTTATATTGCCATTCTGAGATAATCGTCTCCATGCTCCAAATCCATTTTAAAGCCATTTTTAAGGCATTTTGCGCATACATGAAATGAACACATTTTTCTCCAAAACTATAACACATGCAAGCTTGTCCTGTTTGGTGGAGATGATATTTAATAAAATAAGTAGAAATCCACTAAAAGTTTTGTTTGGTTATCTTGCAATCCCGAGATAATCGTCTCCATGCTCCAAATCCATTTTAAAGCCATTTTTAAGGCATTTCGCGCATACATGAAATGAACACATTTTTCTCCAAAACTATAACAGATGCAAGCTTGTCCTGTTTGGTGGAGATGATATTTAATAAAATAAGTAGAAATCCACTAAAAGTTTTGTTTGGTTATCTTGCAATCCCGAGATAATCGTCTCCATGCTCCAAATCCATTTTAAAGCCATTTTTAAGGCATTTCGCGCATACATGAAATGAACACATTTTTCTCCAAAACTATAACAGATGCAAGCTTGTCCTGTTTGGTGGAGATGATATTTAATAAAATAAGTAGAAATCCACTAAAAGTTTTGTTTGGTTATCTTGCAATCCCGAGATAATCGTCTCCATGCTCCAAATCCATTTTAAAGCCATTTTTAAGGCATTTCGCGCATACATGAAATGAACACATTTTTCTCCAAAACTATAACAGATGCAAGCTTGTCCTGTTTGGTGGAGATGATATTTAATAAAATAAGTAGAAATCCACTAAAAGTTTTGTTTGGTTATCTTGCAATCCCGAGATAATCGTCTCCATGCTCCAAATCCATTTTAAAGCCATTTTTAAGGCATTTCGCGCATACATGAAATGAACACATTTTTCTCCAAAACTATAACAGATGCAAGCTTGTCCTGTTTGGTGGAGATAATATTTAATAAAATAAGTAGAGATCCACAAAAAGTTTTGTTTGGTTATCTTGCAATCCCGAGATAATCGTCTCCATGCTCCAAATCCATTTTAAAGCCATTTTTAAGGCATTTCGCGCATACATGAAATGAACACATTTTTCTCCAAAACTATAACAGATGCAAGCTTGTCCTGTTTGGTGGAGATAATATTTAATAAAATAAGTAGAAATCTACTAAAAGTTTCGTTTGTTTATATTGCCATTCTGAGATAATCGTCTCCATGCTCCAAATCCATTTTAAAGCCATTTTTAAGGCATTTTGCGCATACATGAAATGAACACATTTTTCTCCAAAACTATAACACATGCAAGCTTGTCCTGTTTGGTGGAGATGATATTTAATAAAATAAGTAGAAATCCACTAAAAGTTTTGTTTGGTTATCTTGCAATCCCGAGATAATCGTCTCCATGCTCCAAATCCATTTTAAAGCCATTTTTAAGGCATTTCGCGCATACATGAAATGAACACATTTTTCTCCAAAACTATAACAGATGCAAGCTTGTCCTGTTTGGTGGAGATGATATTTAATAAAATAAGTAGAAATCCACTAAAAGTTTTGTTTGGTTATCTTGCAATCCCGAGATAATCGTCTCCATGCTCCAAATCCATTTTAAAGCCATTTTTAAGGCATTTCGCGCATACATGAAATGAACACATTTTTCTCCAAAACTATAACAGATGCAAGCTTGTCCTGTTTGGTGGAGATGATATTTAATAAAATAAGTAGAAATCCACTAAAAGTTTTGTTTGGTTATCTTGCAATCCCGAGATAATCGTCTCCATGCTCCAAATCCATTTTAAAGCCATTTTTAAGGCATTTCGCGCATACATGAAATGAACACATTTTTCTCCAAAACTATAACAGATGCAAGCTTGTCCTGTTTGGTGGAGATGATATTTAATAAAATAAGTAGAAATCCACTAAAAGTTTTGTTTGGTTATCTTGCAATCCCGAGATAATCGTCTCCATGCTCCAAATCCATTTTAAAGCCATTTTTAAGGCATTTCGCGCATACATGAAATGAACACATTTTTCTCCAAAACTATAACAGATGCAAGCTTGTCCTGTTTGGTGGAGATAATATTTAATAAAATAAGTAGAAATCTACTAAAAGTTTCGTTTGTTTATATTGCCATTCTGAGATAATCGTCTCCATGCTCCAAATCCATTTTAAAGCCATTTTTAAGGCATTTTGCGCATACATGAAATGAACACATTTTTCTCCAAAACTATAACACATGCAAGCTTGTCCTGTTTGGTGGAGATGATATTTAATAAAATAAGTAGAAATCCACTAAAAGTTTTGTTTGGTTATCTTGCAATCCCGAGATAATCGTCTCCATGCTCCAAATCCATTTTAAAGCCATTTTTAAGGCATTTCGCGCATACATGAAATGAACACATTTTTCTCCAAAACTATAACAGATGCAAGCTTGTCCTGTTTGGTGGAGATGATATTTAATAAAATAAGTAGAAATCCACTAAAAGTTTTGTTTGGTTATCTTGCAATCCCGAGATAATCGTCTCCATGCTCCAAATCCATTTTAAAGCCATTTTTAAGGCATTTCGCGCATACATGAAATGAACACATTTTTCTCCAAAACTATAACAGATGCAAGCTTGTCCTGTTTGGTGGAGATGATATTTAATAAAATAAGTAGAAATCCACTAAAAGTTTTGTTTGGTTATCTTGCAATCCCGAGATAATCGTCTCCATGCTCCAAATCCATTTTAAAGCCATTTTTAAGGCATTTCGCGCATACATGAAATGAACACATTTTTCTCCAAAACTATAACAGATGCAAGCTTGTCCTGTTTGGTGGAGATGATATTTAATAAAATAAGTAGAAATCCACTAAAAGTTTTGTTTGGTTATCTTGCAATCCCGAGATAATCGTCTCCATGCTCCAAATCCATTTTAAAGCCATTTTTAAGGCATTTCGCGCATACATGAAATGAACACATTTTTCTCCAAAACTATAACAGATGCAAGCTTGTCCTGTTTGGTGGAGATGATATTTAATAAAATAAGTAGAAATCCACTAAAAGTTTTGTTTGGTTATCTTGCAATCCCGAGATAATCGTCTCCATGCTCCAAATCCATTTTAAAGCCATTTTTAAGGCATTTCGCGCATACATGAAATGAACACATTTTTCTCCAAAACTATAACAGATGCAAGCTTGTCCTGTTTGGTGGAGATGATATTTAATAAAATAAGTAGAAATCCACTAAAAGTTTTGTTTGGTTATCTTGCAATCCCGAGATAATCGTCTCCATGCTCCAAATCCATTTTAAAGCCATTTTTAAGGCATTTCGCGCATACATGAAATGAACACATTTTTCTCCAAAACTATAACAGATGCAAGCTTGTCCTGTTTGGTGGAGATGATATTTAATAAAATAAGTAGAAATCCACTAAAAGTTTTGTTTGGTTATCTTGCAATCCCGAGATAATCGTCTCCATGCTCCAAATCCATTTTAAAGCCATTTTTAAGGCATTTCGCGCATACATGAAATGAACACATTTTTCTCCAAAACTATAACAGATGCAAGCTTGTCCTGTTTGGTGGAGATGATATTTAATAAAATAAGTAGAAATCCACTAAAAGTTTTGTTTGGTTATCTTGCAATCCCGAGATAATCGTCTCCATGCTCCAAATCCATTTTAAAGCCATTTTTAAGGCATTTCGCGCATACATGAAATGAACACATTTTTCTCCAAAACTATAACAGATGCAAGCTTGTCCTGTTTGGTGGAGATGACATTTAATAAAATAAGTAGAAATCCACTAAAAGTTTTGTTTGGTTATCTTGCAATCCCGAGATAATCGTCTCCATGCTCCAAATCCATTTTAAAGCCATTTTTAAGGCATTTCGCGCATACATGAAATGAACACATTTTTCTCCAAAACTATAACAGATGCAAGCTTGTCCTGTTTGGTGGAGATGATATTTAATAAAATAAGTAGAAATCCACTAAAAGTTTTGTTTGGTTATATTGCAATCCCGAGATAATCGTCTCCATGCTCCAAATCCATTTTAAAGCCATTTTTAAGGCATTTCGCGCATACATGAAATGAACACATTTTTCTCCAAAACTATAACAGATGCAAGCTTGTCCTGTTTGGTGGAGATGATATTTAATAAAATAAGTAGAAATCCACTAAAAAGTTTGTTTGGTTATCTTGCAATCCCGAGATAATCGTCTCCATGCTCCAAATCCATTTTAAAGCCATTTTTAAGGCATTTCGCGCATACATGAAATGAACACATTTTTCTCCAAAACTATAACAGATGCAAGCTTGTCCTGTTTGGTGGAGATGATATTTAATAAAATAAGTAGAAATCCACTAAAAGTTTTGTTTGGTTATCTTGCAATCCCGAGATAATCGTCTCCATGCTCCAAATCCATTTTAAAGCCATTTTTAAGGCATTTCGCGCATACATGAAATGAACACATTTTTCTCCAAAACTATAACAGATGCAAGCTTGTCCTGTTTGGTGGAGATGATATTTAATAAAATAAGTAGAAATCCACTAAAAGTTTTGTTTGGTTATCTTGCAATCCCGAGATAATCGTCTCCATGCTCCAAATCCATTTTAAAGCCATTTTTAAGGCATTTCGCGCATACATGAAATGAACACATTTTTCTCCAAAACTTTAACAGATGCAAGCTTGTCCTGTTTGGTGGAGATGATATTTAATAAAATAAGCAGAAATCCACTAAAAGTTTTGTTTGGTTATCTTGCAATCCCGAGATAATCGTCTCCATGCTCCAAATCCATTTTAAAGCCATTTTTAAGGCATTTCGCGCATACATGAAATGAACACATTTTTCTCCAAAACTATAACAGATGCAAGCTTGTCCTGTTTGGTGGAGATGATATTTAATAAAATAAGTAGAAATCCACTAAAAGTTTTGTTTGGTTATCTTGCAATCCCGAGATAATCGTCTCCATGCTCCAAATCCATTTTAAAGCCATTTTTAAGGCATTTCGCGCATACATGAAATGAACACATTTTTCTCCAAAACTATAACAGATGCAAGCTTGTCCTGTTTGGTGGAGATAATATTTAATAAAATAAGTAGAAATCTACTAAAAGTTTCGTTTGTTTATATTGCCATCCTGAGATAATCGTCTCCATGCTCCAAATCCATTTTAAAGCCATTTTTAAGGCATTTTGCGCATACATGAAATGAACACATTTTTCTCCAAAACTATAACACATGCAAGCTTGTCCTGTTTGGTGGAGATGATATTTAATAAAATAAGTAGAAATCCACTAAAAGTTTTGTTTGGTTATCTTGCAATCCCGAGATAATCGTCTCCATGCTCCAAATCCATTTTAAAGCCATTTTTAAGGCATTTCGCGCATACATGAAATGAACACATTTTTCTCCAAAACTATAACAGATGCAAGCTTGTCCTGTTTGGTGGAGATGATATTTAATAAAATAAGTAGAAATCCACTAAAAGTTTTGTTTGGTTATCTTGCAATCCCGAGATAATCGTCTCCATGCTCCAAATCCATTTTAAAGCCATTTTTAAGGCATTTCGCGCATACATGAAATGAACACATTTTTCTCCAAAACTATAACAGATGCAAGCTTGTCCTGTTTGGTGGAGATGATATTTAATAAAATAAGTAGAAATCCACTAAAAGTTTTGTTTGGTTATCTTGCAATCCCGAGATAATCGTCTCCATGCTCCAAATCCATTTTAAAGCCATTTTTAAGGCATTTCGCGCATACATGAAATGAACACATTTTTCTCCAAAACTATAACAGATGCAAGCTTGTCCTGTTTGGTGGAGATGATATTTAATAAAATAAGTAGAAATATACTAAAAGTTTTGTTTGGTTATCTTGCAATCCCGAGATAATCGTCTCCATGCTCCAAATCCATTTTAAAGCCATTTTTAAGGCATTTCGCGCATACATGAAATGAACACATTTTTCTCCAAAACTATAACAGATGCAAGCTTGTCCTGTTTGGTGGAGATGATATTTAATAAAATAAGTAGAAATCCACTAAAAGTTTTGTTTGGTTATCTTGCAATCCCGAGATAATCGTCTCCATGCTCCAAATCCATTTTAAAGCCATTTTTAAGGCATTTCGCGCATACATGAAATGAACACATTTTTCTCCAAAACTATAACAGATGCAAGCTTGTCCTGTTTGGTGGAGATGATATTTAATAAAATAAGTAGAAATCCACTAAAAGTTTTGTTTGGTTATCTTGCAATCCCGAGATAATCGTCTCCATGCTCCAAATCCATTTTAAAGCCATTTTTAAGGCATTTCGCGCATACATGAAATGAACACATTTTTCTCCAAAACTATAACAGATGCAAGCTTGTCCTGTTTGGTGGAGATGATATTTAATAAAATAAGTAGAAATCCACTAAAAGTTTTGTTTGGTTATCTTGCAATCCCGAGATAATCGTCTCCATGCTCCAAATCCATTTTAAAGCCATTTTTAAGGCATTTCGCGCATACATGAAATGAACACATTTTTCTCCAAAACTATAACAGATGCAAGCTTGTCCTGTTTGGTGGAGATGATATTTAATAAAATAAGTAGAAATCCACTAAAAGTTTTGTTTGGTTATCTTGCAATCCCGAGATAATCGTCTCCATGCTCCAAATCCATTTTAAAGCCATTTTTAAGGCATTTCGCGCATACATGAAATGAACACATTTTTCTCCAAAACTATAACAGATGCAAGCTTGTCCTGTTTGGTGGAGATGACATTTAATAAAATAAGTAGAAATCCACTAAAAGTTTTGTTTGGTTATCTTGCAATCCCGAGATAATCGTCTCCATGCTCCAAATCCATTTTAAAGCCATTTTTAAGGCATTTCGCGCATACATGAAATGAACACATTTTTCTCCAAAACTATAACAGATGCAAGCTTGTCCTGTTTGGTGGAAATGATATTTAATAAAATAAGTAGAAATCCACTAAAAGTTTTGTTTGGTTATATTCTATAACAGATGCAAGCTTGTCCTGTTTGGTGGAGATGATATTTAATAAAATAAGTAGAAATCCACTAAAAAGTTTGTTTGGTTATCTTGCAATCCCGAGATAATCGTCTCCATGCTCCAAATCCATTTTAAAGCCATTTTTAAGGCATTTCGCGCATACATGAAATGAACACATTTTTCTCCAAAACTATAACAGATGCAAGCTTGTCCTGTTTGGTGGAGATGATATTTAATAAAATAAGTAGAAATCCACTAAAGGTTTTGTTTGGTTATCTTGCAATCCCGAGATAATCGTCTCCATGCTCCAAATCCATTTTAAAGCCATTTTTAAGGCATTTCGCGCATACATGAAATGAACACATTTTTCTCCAAAACTATAACAGATGCAAGCTTGTCCTGTTTGGTGGAGATGATATTTAATAAAATAAGTAGAAATCCACTAAAAGTTTTGTTTGGTTATCTTGCAATCCCGAGATAATCGTCTCCATGCTCCAAATCCATTTTAAAGCCATTTTTAAGGCATTTCGCGCATACATGAAATGAACACATTTTTCTCCAAAACTATAACAGATGCAAGCTTGTCCTGTTTGGTGGAGATGATATTTAATAAAATAAGTAGAAATCCACTAAAAGTTTTGTTTGGTTATCTTGCAATCCCGAGATAATCGTCTCCATGCTCCAAATCCATTTTAAAGCCATTTTTAAGGCATTTCGCGCATACATGAAATGAACACATTTTTCTCCAAAACTATAACAGATGCAAGCTTGTCCTGTTTGGTGGAGATGATATTTAATAAAATAAGTAGAAATCCACTAAAAGTTTTGTTTGGTTATCTTGCAATCCCGAGATAATCGTCTCCATGCTCCAAATCCATTTTAAAGCCATTTTTAAGGCATTTCGCGCATACATGAAATGAACACATTTTTCTCCAAAACTATAACAGATGCAAGCTTGTCCTGTTTGGTGGAGATAATATTTAATAAAATAAGTAGAAATCTACTAAAAGTTTCGTTTGTTTATATTGCCATCCTGAGATAATCGTCTCCATGCTCCAAATCCATTTTAAAGCCATTTCAAAGGCATTTTGCGCATACATGAAATGAACACATTTTTCTCCAAAACTATAACACATGCAAGCTTGTCCTGTTTGGTGGAGATGATATTTAATAAAATAAGTAGAAATCAACTAAAAGTTTTGTTTGGTTATCTTGCAATCCCGAGATAATCGTCTCTATGCTCCAAATCCATTTTAAAGCCATTTTTAAGGCATTTCGCGCATACATGAAATGAACACATTTTTCTCCAAAACTATAACAGATGCAAGCTTGTCCTGTTTGGTGGAGATGATATTTAATAAAATAAGTAGAAATCCACTAAAAGTTTTGTTTGGTTATCTTGCAATCCCGAGATAATCGTCTCCATGCTCCAAATCCATTTTAAAGCCATTTTTAAGGCATTTCGCGCATACATGAAATGAACACATTTTTCTCCAAAACTATAACAGATGCAAGCTTGTCCTGTTCGGTGGAGATGATATTTAATAAAATAAGTAGAAATCCACTAAAAGTTTTGTTTGGTTATCTTGCAATCCCGAGATAATCGTCTCCATGCTCCAAATCCATTTTAAAGCCATTTTTAAGGCATTTCGCGCATACATGAAATGAACACATTTTTCTCCAAAACTATAACAGATGCAATCTTGTCCTGTTTGGTGGAGATGATATTTAATAAAATAAGTAGAAATCCACTAAAAGTTTTGTTTGGTTATCTTGCAATCCCGAGATAATCGTCTCCATGCTCCAAATCCATTTTAAAGCCATTTCAAAGGCATTTTGCGCATACATGAAATGAACACATTTTTCTCCAAAACTATAACACATGCAAGCTTGTCCTGTTTGGTGGAGATGATATTTAATAAAATAAGTAGAAATCCACTAAAAGTTTTGTTTGGTTATCTTGCAATCCCGAGATAATCGTCTCCATGCTCCAAATCCATTTTAAAGCCATTTTTAAGGCATTTCGCGCATACATGAAATGAACACATTTTTCTCCAAAACTATAACAGATGCAAGCTTGTCCTGTTTGGTGGAGATAATATTTAATAAAATAAGTAGAAATCTACTAAAAGTTTCGTTTGTTTATATTGCCATCCTGAGATAATCGTCTCCATGCTCCAAATCCATTTTAAAGCCATTTTTAAGGCATTTCGCGCATACATGAAATGAACACATTTTTCTCCAAAACTATAACAGATGCAAGCTTGTCCTGTTTGGTGGAGATGATATTTAATAAAATAAGTAGAAATCCACTAAAAGTTTTGTTTGGTTATCTTGCAATCCCGAGATAATCGTCTCCATGCTCCAAATCCATTTTAAAGCCATTTTTAAGGCATTTCGCGCATACATGAAATGAACACATTTTTCTCCAAAACTATAACAGATGCAAGCTTGTCCTGTTTGGTGGAGATGATATTTAATAAAATAAGTAGAAATCCACTAAAAGTTTTGTTTGGTTATCTTGCAATCCCGAGATAATCGTCTCCATGCTCCAAATCCATTTTAAAGTCATTTTTAAGGCATTTCGCGCATACATGAAATGAACACATTTTTCTCCAAAACTATAACAGATGCAAGCTTGTCCTGTTTGGTGGAGATGATATTTAATAAAATAAGTAGAAATCCACTAAAAGTTTTGTTTGGTTATCTTGCAATCCCGAGATAATCGTCTCCATGCTCCAAATCCATTTTAAAGCCATTTCAAAGGCATTTTGCGCATACATGAAATGAACACATTTTTCTCCAAAACTATAACACATGCAAGCTTGTCCTGTTTGGTGGAGATGATATTTAATAAAATAAGTAGAAATCCACTAAAAGTTTTGTTTGGTTATCTTGCAATCCCGAGATAATCGTCTCCATGCTCCAAATCCATTTTAAAGCCATTTTTAAGGCATTTCGCGCATACATGAAATGAACACATTTTTCTCCAAAACTATAACAGATGCAAGCTTGTCCTGTTTGGTGGAGATGATATTTAATAAAATAAGTAGAAATCCACTAAAAGTTTTGTTTGGTTATCTTGCAATCCCGAGATAATCGTCTCCATGCTCCAAATCCATTTTAAAGCCATTTTTAAGGCATTTCGCGCATACATGAAATGAACAAATTTTTCTCCAAAACTATAACAGATGCAAGCTTGTCCTGTTTGGTGGAGATGATATTTAATAAAATAAGTAGAAATCCACTAAAAGTTTTGTTTGGTTATCTTGCAATCCCGAGATAATCGTCTCCATGCTCCAAATCCATTTTAAAGCCATTTTTAAGGCATTTCGCGCATACATGAAATGAACACATTTTTCTCCAAAACTATAACAGATGCAAGCTTGTCCTGTTTGGTGGAGATGATATTTAATAAAATAAGTAGAAATCCACTAAAAGTTTTGTTTGGTTATATTGCAATCCCGAGATAATCGTCTCCATGCTCCAAATCCATTTTAAAGCCATTTTTAAGGCATTTCGCGCATACATGAAATGAACACATTTTTCTCCAAAACTATAACAGATGCAAGCTTGTCCTGTTTGGTGGAGATGATATTTAATAAAATAAGTAGAAATCCACTAAAAGTTTTGTTTGGTTATCTTGCAATCCCGAGATAATCGTCTCCATGCTCCAAATCCATTTTAAAGCCATTTTTAAGGCATTTCGCGCATACATGAAATGAACACATTTTTCTCCAAAACTATAACAGATGCAAGCTTGTCCTGTTTGGTGGAGATGATATTTAATAAAATAAGTAGAAATCCACTAAAAGTTTTGTTTGGTTATATTGCAATCCCGAGATAATCGTCTCCATGCTCCAAATCCATTTTAAAGCCATTTTTAAGGCATTTCGCGCATACATGAAATGAACACATTTTTCTCCAAAACTATAACAGATGCAAGCTTGTCCTGTTTGGTGGAGATGATATTTAATAAAATAAGTAGAAATCCACTAAAAGTTTTGTTTGGTTATCTTGCAATCCCGAGATAATCGTCTCCATGCTCCAAATCCATTTTAAAGCCATTTTTAAGGCATTTCGCGCATACATGAAATGAACACATTTTTCTCCAAAACTATAACAGATGCAAGCTTGTCCTGTTTGGTGGAGATGATATTTAATAAAATAAGTAGAAATCCACTAAAAGTTTTGTTTGGTTATCTTGCAATCCCGAGATAATCGTCTCCATGCTCCAAATCCATTTTAAAGCCATTTTTAAGGCATTTCGCGCATACATGAAATGAACACATTTTTCTCCAAAACTATAACAGATGCAAGCTTGTCCTGTTTGGTGGAGATGATATTTAATAAAATAAGTAGAAATCCACTAAAAGTTTTGTTTGGTTATCTTGCAATCCCGAGATAATCGTCTCCATGCTCCAAATCCATTTTAAAGCCATTTTTAAGGCATTTCGCGCATACATGAAATGAACACATTTTTCTCCAAAACTATAACAGATGCAAGCTTGTCCTGTTTGGTGGAGATGATATTTAATAAAATAAGTAGAAATCCACTAAAAGTTTTGTTTGGTTATCTTGCAATCCCGAGATAATCGTCTCCATGCTCCAAATCCATTTTAAAGCCATTTTTAAGGCATTTCGCGCATACATGAAATGAACACATTTTTCTCCAAAACTATAACAGATGCAAGCTTGTCCTGTTTGGTGGAGATGATATTTAATAAAATAAGTAGAAATCCACTAAAAGTTTTGTTTGGTTATCTTGCAATCACGAGATAATCGTCTCCATGCTCCAAATCCATTTTAAAGCCATTTCAAAGGCATTTTGCGCATACATGAAATGAACACATTTTTCTCCAAAACTATAACACATGCAAGCTTGTCCTGTTTGGTGGAGATGATATTTAATAAAATAAGTAGAAATCCACTAAAAGTTTTGTTTGGTTATCTTGCAATCCCGAGATAATCGTCTCCATGCTCCAAATCCATTTTAAAGCCATTTTTAGGGCATTTCGCGCATACATGAAATGAACACATTTTTCTCCAAAACTATAACAGATGCAAGCTTGTCCTGTTTGGTGGAGATGATATTTAATAAAATAAGTAGAAATCCACTAAAAGTTTTGTTTGGTTATCTTGCAATCCCGAGATAATCGTCTCCATGCTCCAAATCCATTTTAAAGCCATTTTTAAGGCATTTCGCGCATACATGAAATGAACACATTTTTCTCCAAAACTATAACAGATGCAAGCTTGTCCTGTTTGGTGGAGATGATATTTAATAAAATAAGTAGAAATCCACTAAAAGTTTTGTTTGGTTATCTTGCAATCCCGAGATAATCGTCTCCATGCTCCAAATCCATTTTAAAGCCATTTTTAAGGCATTTCGCGCATACATGAAATGAACACATTTTTCTCCAAAACTATAACAGATGCAAGCTTGTCCTGTTTGGTGGAGATGATATTTAATAAAATAAGTAGAAATCCACTAAAAGTTTTGTTTGGTTATCTTGCAATCCCGAGATAATCGTCTCCATGCTCCAAATCCATTTTAAAGCCATTTTTAAGGCATTTCGCGCATACATGAAATGAACACATTTTTCTCCAAAACTATAACAGATGCAAGCTTGTCCTGTTTGGTGGAGATGATATTTAATAAAATAAGTAGAAATCCACTAAAAGTTTTGTTTGGTTATCTTGCAATCCCGAGATAATCGTCTCCATGCTCCAAATCCATTTTAAAGCCATTTTAAGGCATTTCGCGCATACATGAAATGAACACATTTTTCTCCAAAACTTTAACAGATGCAAGCTTCTCCTGTTTGGTGGAGATGATATTTAATAAAATAAGTAGAAATCCACTAAAAGTTTTGTTTGGTTATCTTGCAATCCCGAGATAATCGTCTCCATGCTCCAAATCCATTTTAAAGCCATTTTTAAGGCATTTCGCGCATACATGAAATGAACACATTTTTCTCCAAAACTATAACAGATGCAAGCTTGTCCTGTTTGGTGGAGATGATATTTAATAAAATAAGTAGAAATCCACTAAAAGTTTTGTTTGGTTATCTTGCAATCCCGAGATAATCGTCTCCATGCTCCAAATCCATTTTAAAGCCATTTTTAAGGCATTTCGCGCATACATGAAATGAACACATTTTTCTCCAAAACTATAACAGATGCAAGCTTGTCCTGTTTGGTGGAGATGATATTTAATAAAATAAGTAGAAATCCACTAAAAGTTTTGTTTGGTTATATTGCAATCCCGAGATAATCGTCTCCATGCTCCAAATCCATTTTAAAGCCATTTTTAAGGCATTTCGCGCATACATGAAATGAACACATTTTTCTCCAAAACTATAACAGATGCAAGCTTGTCCTGTTTGGTGGAGATGATATTTAATAAAATAAGTAGAAATCCACTAAAAGTTTTGTTTGGTTATATTGCAATCCCGAGATAATCGTCTCCATGCTCCAAATCCATTTTAAAGCCATTTTTAAGGCATTTCGCGCATACATGAAATGAACACATTTTTCTCCAAAACTATAACAGATGCAAGCTTGTCCTGTTTGGTGGAGATGATATTTAATAAAATAAGTAGAAATCCACTAAAAGTTTTGTTTGGTTATCTTGCAATCCCGAGATAATCGTCTCCATGCTCCAAATCCATTTTAAAGCCATTTTTAAGGCATTTCGCGCATACATGAAATGAACACATTTTTCTCCAAAACTATAACAGATGCAAGCTTGTCCTGTTTGGTGGAGATGATATTTAATAAAATAAGTAGAAATCCACTAAAAGTTTTGTTTGGTTATCTTGCAATCCCGAGATAATCGTCTCCATGCTCCAAATCCATTTTAAAGCCATTTTTAAGGCATTTCGCGCATACATGAAATGAACACATTTTTCTCCAAAACTTTAACAGATGCAAGCTTGTCCTGTTTGGTGGAGATGATATTTAATAAAATAAGTAGAAATCCACTAAAAGTTTTGTTTTGTTATCTTGCAATCCCGAGATAATCGTCTCCATGCTCCAAATCCATTTTAAAGCCATTTTTAAGGCATTTCGCGCATACATGAAATGAACACATTTTTCTCCAAAACTATAACAGATGCAAGCTTGTCCTGTTTGGTGGAGATGATATTTAATAAAATAAGTAGAAATCCACTAAAAGTTTTGTTTGGTTATCTTGCAATCCCGAGATAATCGTCTCCATGCTCCAAATCCATTTTAAAGCCATTTTTAAGGCATTTCGCGCATACATGAAATGAACACATTTTTCTCCAAAACTATAACAGATGCAAGCTTGTCCTGTTTGGTGGAGATGATATTTAATAAAATAAGTAGAAATCCACTAAAAGTTTTGTTTGGTTATCTTGCAATCCCGAGATAATCGTCTCCATGCTCCAAATCCATTTTAAAGCCATTTTTAAGGCATTTCGCGCATACATGAAATGAACACATTTTTCTCCAAAACTTTAACAGATGCAAGCTTGTCCTGTTTGGTGGAGATGATATTTAATAAAATAAGTAGAAATCCACTAAAAGTTTTGTTTGGTTATCTTGCAATCCCGAGATAATCGTCTCCATGCTCCAAATCCATTTTAAAGCCATTTTTAAGGCATTTCGCGCATACATGAAATGAACACATTTTTCTCCAAAACTATAACAGATGCAAGCTTGTCCTGTTTGGTAGAGATGATATTTAATAAAATAAGTAGAAATCCACTAAAAGTTTTGTTTGGTTATCTTGCAATCCCGAGATAATCGTCTCCATGCTCCAAATCCATTTTAAAGCCATTTTTAAGGCATTTCGCGCATAAATGAAATGAACACATTTTTCTCCAAAACTATAACAGATGCAAGCTTGTCCTGTTTGGTGGAGATGATATTTAATAAAATAAGTAGAAATCCACTAAAAGTTTTGTTTGGTTATCTTGCAATCCCGAGATAATCGTCTCCATGCTCCAAATCCATTTTAAAGCCATTTTTAAGGCATTTCGCGCATACATGAAATGAACACATTTTTCTCCAAAACTATAACAGATGCAAGCTTGTCCTGTTTGGTGGAGATAATATTTAATAAAATAAGTAGATATCTACTAAAAGTTTCGTTTGTTTATATTGCCATCCTGAGATAATCGTCTCCATGCTCCAAATCCATTTTAAAGCCATTTTTAAGGCATTTTGCGCATACATGAAATGAACACATTTTTCTCCAAAACTATAACACATGCAATCTTGTCCTGTTTGGTGGAGATGATATTTAATAAAATAAGTAGAAATCCACTAAAAGTTTTGTTTGGTTATCTTGCAATCCCGAGATAATCGTCTCCATGCTCCAAATCCATTTTAAAGCCATTTTTAAGGCATTTCGCGCATACATGAAATGAACACATTTTTCTCCAAAACTATAACAGATGCAAGCTTGTCCTGTTTGGTGGAGATGATATTTAATAAAATAAGTAGAAATCCACTAAAAGTTTTGTTTGGTTATCTTGCAATCCCGAGATAATCGTCTCCATGCTCCAAATCCATTTTAAAGCCATTTTTAAGGCATTTCGCGCATACATGAAATGAACACATTTTTCTCCAAAACTATAACAGATGCAAGCTTGTCCTGTTTGGTGGAGATGATATTTAATAAAATAAGTAGAAATCCACTAAAAGTTTTGTTTGGTTATCTTGCAATCCCGAGATAATCGTCTCCATGCTCCAAATCCATTTTAAAGCCATTTTTAAGGCATTTCGCGCAAACATGAAATGAACACATTTTTCTCCAAAACTATAACAGATGCAAGCTTGTCCTGTTTGGTGGAGATGATATTTAATAAAATAAGTAGAAATCCACTAAAAGTTTTGTTTGGTTATCTTGCAATCCCGAGATAATCGTCTCCATGCTCCAAATCCATTTTAAAGCCGTTTTTAAGGCATTTCGCGCATACATGAAATGAACACATTTTTCTCCAAAACTATAACAGATGCAAGCTTGTCCTGTTTGGTGGAGATGATATTTAATAAAATAAGTAGAAATCCACTAAAAGTTTTGTTTGGTTATCTTGCAATCCCGAGATAATCGTCTCCATGCTCCAAATCCATTTTAAAGCCATTTTTAAGGCATTTCGCGCATACATGAAATGAACACATTTTTCTCCAAAACTATAACAGATGCAAGCTTGTCCTGTTTGGTGGAGATGATATTTAATAAAATAAGTAGAAATCCACTAAAAGTTTTGTTTGGTTATCTTGCAATCCCGAGATAATCGTCTCCATGCTCCAAATCCATTTTAAAGCCATTTTTAAGGCATTTCGCGCATACATGAAATGAACACATTTTTCTCCAAAACTATAACAGATGCAAGCTTGTCCTGTTTGGTGGAGATGATATTTAATAAAATAAGTAGAAATCCACTAAAAGTTTTGTTTGGTTATATTGCAATCCCGAGATAATCGTCTCCATGCTCCAAATCCATTTTAAAGCCATTTTTAAGGCATTTCGCGCATACATAAAATGAACACATTTTTCTCCAAAACTATAACAGATGCAAGCTTGTCCTGTTTGGTGGAGATGATATTTAATAAAATAAGTAGAAATCCACTAAAAGTTTTGTTTGGTTATCTTGCAATCCCGAGATAATCGTCTCCATGCTCCAAATCCATTTTAAAGCCATTTTTAAGGCATTTCGCGCATACATGAAATGAACACATTTTTCTCCAAAACTATAACAGATGCAAGCTTGTCCTGTTTGGTGGAGATGATATTTAATAAAATAAGTAGAAATCCACTAAAAGTTTTGTTTGGTTATCTTGCAATCCCGAGATAATCGTCTCCATGCTCCAAATCTATTTTAAAGCCATTTTTAAGGCATTTCGCGCATACATGAAATGAACACATTTTTCTCCAAAACTTTAACAGATGCAAGCTTGTCCTGTTTGGTGGAGATGATATTTAATAAAATAAGTAGAAATCCACTAAAAGTTTTGTTTGGTTATCTTGCAATCCCGAGATAATCGTCTCCATGCTCCAAATCCATTTTAAAGCCATTTTTAAGGCATTTCGCGCATACATGAAATGAACACATTTTTCTCCAAAACTATAACAGATGCAAGCTTGTCCTGTTTGGTGGAGATGATATTTAATAAAATAAGTAGAAATCCACTAAAAGTTTTGTTTGGTTATCTTGCAATCCCGAGATAATCGTCTCCATGCTCCAAATCCATTTTAAAGCCATTTTTAAGGCATTTCGCGCATATATGAAATGAACACATTTTTCTCCAAAACTATAACAGATGCAAGCTTGTCTTGTTTGGTGGAGATGATATTTAATAAAATAAGTAGAGATCCACTAAAAGTTTTGTTTGGTTATCTTGCAATCCCGAGATAATCGTCTCCATGCTCCAAATCCATTTTAAAGCCATTTTTAAGGCATTTCGCGCATACATGAAATGAACACATTTTTCTCCAAAACTATAACAGATGCAAGCTTGTCCTGTTTGGTGGAGATAATATTTAATAAAATAAGTAGAAATCTACTAAAAGTTTCGTTTGTTTATATTGCCATTCTGAGATAATCGTCTCCATGCTCCAAATCCATTTTAAAGCCATTTTTAAGGCATTTTGCGCATACATGAAATGAACACATTTTTCTCCAAAACTATAACACATGCAAGCTTGTCCTGTTTGGTGGAGATGATATTTAATAAAATAAGTAGAAATCCACTAAAAGTTTTGTTTGGTTATCTTGCAATCCCGAGATAATCGTCTCCATGCTCCAAATCCATTTTAAAGCCATTTTTAAGGCATTTCGCGCATACATGAAATGAACACATTTTTCTCCAAAACTATAACAGATGCAAGCTTGTCCTGTTTGGTGGAGATGATATTTAATAAAATAAGTAGAAATCCACTAAAAGTTTTGTTTGGTTATCTTGCAATCCCGAGATAATCGTCTCCATGCTCCAAATCCATTTTAAAGCCATTTTTAAGGCATTTCGCGCATACATGAAATGAACACATTTTTCTCCAAAACTATAACAGATGCAAGCTTGTCCTGTTTGGTGGAGATGATATTTAATAAAATAAGTAGAAATCCACTAAAAGTTTTGTTTGGTTATCTTGCAATCCCGAGATAATCGTCTCCATGCTCCAAATCCATTTTAAAGCCATTTTTAAGGCATTTCGCGCATACATGAAATGAACACATTTTTCTCCAAAACTATAACAGATGCAAGCTTGTCCTGTTTGGTGGAGATGATATTTAATAAAATAAGTAGAAATCCACTAAAAGTTTTGTTTGGTTATCTTGCAATCCCGAGATAATCGTCTCCATGCTCCAAATCCATTTTAAAGCCATTTTTAAGGCATTTCGCGCATACATGAAATGAACACATTTTTCTCCAAAACTATAACAGATGCAAGCTTGTCCTGTTTGGTGGAGATGATATTTAATAAAATAAGTAGAAATCCACTAAAAGTTTTGTTTGGTTATCTTGCAATCCCGAGATAATCGTCTCCATGCTCCAAATCCATTTTAAAGCCATTTTTAAGGCATTTCGCGCATACATGAAATGAACACATTTTTCTCCAAAACTATAACAGATGCAAGCTTGTCCTGTTTGGTGGAGATGATATTTAATAAAATAAGTAGAAATCCACTAAAAGTTTTGTTTGGTTATCTTGCAATCCCGAGATAATCGTCTCCATGCTCCAAATCCATTTTAAAGCCATTTTTAAGGCATTTCGCGCATACATGAAATGAACACATTTTTCTCCAAAACTATAACAGATGCAAGCTTGTCCTGTTTGGTGGAGATGATATTTAATAAAATAAGTAGAAATCCACTAAAAGTTTTGTTTGGTTATCTTGCAATCCCGAGATAATCGTCTCCATGCTCCAAATCCATTTTAAAGCCATTTTTAAGGCATTTCGCGCATACATGAAATGAACACATTTTTCTCCAAAACTATAACAGATGCAAGCTTGTCCTGTTTGGTGGAGATGATATTTAATAAAATAAGTAGAAATCCACTAAAAGTTTTGTTTGGTTATCTTGCAATCCCGAGATAATCGTCTCCATGCTCCAAATCCATTTTAAAGCCATTTTTAAGGCATTTCGCGCATACATGAAATGAACACATTTTTCTCCAAAACTATAACAGATGCAAGCTTGTCCTGTTTGGTGGAGATGATATTTAATAAAATAAGTAGAAATCCACTAAAAGTTTTGTTTGGTTATCTTGCAATCCCGAGATAATCGTCTCCATGCTCCAAATCCATTTTAAAGCCATTTTTAAGGCATTGCGCGCATACATGAAATGAACACATTTTTCTCCAAAACTATAACAGATGCAAGCTTGTCCTGTTTGGTGGAGATGATATTTAATAAAATAAGTAGAAATCCACTAAAAGTTTTGTTTGGTTATCTTGCAATCCCGAGATAATCGTCTCCATGCTCCAAATCCATTTTAAAGCCATTTTTAAGGCATTTCGCGCATACATGAAATGAACACATTTTTCTCCAAAACTATAACAGATGCAAGCTTGTCCTGTTTGGTGGAGATGATATTTAATAAAATAAGTAGAAATCCACTAAAAGTTTTGTTTGGTTATCTTGCAATCCCGAGATAATCGTCTCCATGCTCCAAATCCATTTTAAAGCCATTTTTAAGGCATTTCGCGCATACATGAAATGAACACATTTTTCTCCAAAACTATAACAGATGCAAGCTTGTCCTGTTTGGTGGAGATGACATTTAATAAAATAAGTAGAAATCCACTAAAAGTTTTGTTTGGTTATCTTGCAATCCCGAGATAATCGTCTCCATGCTCCAAATCCATTTTAAAGCCATTTTTAAGGCATTTCGCGCATACATGAAATGAACACATTTTTCTCCAAAACTATAACAGATGCAAGCTTGTCCTGTTTGGTGGAGATGATATTTAATAAAATAAGTAGAAATCCACTAAAAGTTTTGTTTGGTTATATTGCAATCCCGAGATAATCGTCTCCATGCTCCAAATCCATTTTAAAGCCATTTTTAAGGCATTTCGCGCATACATGAAATGAACACATTTTTCTCCAAAACTATAACAGATGCAAGCTTGTCCTGTTTGGTGGAGATGATATTTAATAAAATAAGTAGAAATCCACTAAAAAGTTTGTTTGGTTATCTTGCAATCCCGAGATAATCGTCTCCATGCTCCAAATCCATTTTAAAGCCATTTTTAAGGCATTTCGCGCATACATGAAATGAACACATTTTTCTCCAAAACTATAACAGATGCAAGCTTGTCCTGTTTGGTGGAGATGATATTTAATAAAATAAGTAGAAATCCACTAAAAGTTTTGTTTGGTTATCTTGCAATCCCGAGATAATCGTCTCCATGCTCCAAATCCATTTTAAAGCCATTTTTAAGGCATTTCGCGCATACATGAAATGAACACATTTTTCTCCAAAACTATAACAGATGCAAGCTTGTCCTGTTTGGTGGAGATGATATTTAATAAAATAAGTAGAAATCCACTAAAAGTTTTGTTTGGTTATCTTGCAATCCCGAGATAATCGTCTCCATGCTCCAAATCCATTTTAAAGCCATTTTTAAGGCATTTCGCGCATACATGAAATGAACACATTTTTCTCCAAAACTATAACAGATGCAAGCTTGTCCTGTTTGGTGGAGATGATATTTAATAAAATAAGTAGAAATCCACTAAAAGTTTTGTTTGGTTATCTTGCAATCCCAAGATAATCGTCTCCATGCTCCAAATCCATTTTAAAGCCATTTTTAAGGCATTTCGCGCATACATGAAATGAACACATTTTTCTCCAAAACTATAACAGATGCAAGCTTGTCCTGCTTGGTGGAGATGATATTTAATAAAATAAGTAGAAATCCACTAAAAGTTTTGTTTGGTTATCTTGCAATCCCGAGATAATCGTCTCCATGCTCCAAATCCATTTTAAAGCCATTTTTAAGGCATTTCGAGCATACATGAAATGAACACATTTTTCTCCAAAACTATAACAGATGCAAGCTTGTCCTGTTTGGTGGAGATGATATTTAATAAAATAAGTAGAAATCTACTAAAAGTTTTGTTTGGTTATCTTGCAATCCCGAGATAATCGTCTCCATGCTCCAAATCCATTTTAAAGCCATTTCAAAGGCATTTTGCGCATACATGAAATGAACACATTTTTCTCCAAAACTATAACACATGCAAGCTTGTACTGTTTGGTGGAGATGATATTTAATAAAATAAGTAGAAAACCACTAAAAGTTTTGTTTGGTTATCTTGCAATCCCGAGATAATCGTCTCCATGCTCCAAATCCATTTTAAAGCCATTTTTAAGGCATTTCGCGCATACATGAAATGAACACATTTTTCTCCAAAACTATAACAGATGCAAGCTTGTCCTGTTTGGTGGAGATGATATTTAATAAAATAAGTAGAAATCCACTAAAAGTTTTGTTTGGTTATCTTGCAATCCCGAGATAATCGTCTCCATGCTCCAAATCCATTTTAAAGCCATTTTTAAGGCATTTCGCGCATACATGAAATGAACACATTTTTCTCCAAAACTATAACAGATGCAAGCTTGTCCTGTTTGGTGGAGATGATATTTAATAAAATAAGTAGAAATCCACTAAAAGTTTTGTTTGGTTATCTTGCAATCCCGAGATAATCGTCTCCATGCTCCAAATCCATTTTAAAGCCATTTTTAAGGCATTTCGCGCATACATGAAATGAACACATTTTTCTCCAAAACTATAACAGATGCAAGCTTGTCCTGTTTGGTGGAGATGATATTTAATAAAATAAGTAGAAATCCACTAAAAGTTTTGTTTGGTTATATTGCAATCCCGAGATAATCGTCTCCATGCTCCAAATCCATTTTAAAGCCATTTTTAAGGCATTTCGCGCATACATGAAATGAACACATTTTTCTCCAAAACTATAACAGATGCAAGCTTGTCCTGTTTGGTGGAGATGATATTTAATAAAATAAGTAGAAATCCACTAAAAGTTTTGTTTGGTTATCTTGCAATCCCGAGATAATCGTCTCCATGCTCCAAATCCATTTTAAAGCCATTTTTAAGGCATTTCGCGCATACATGAAATGAACACATTTTTCTCCAAAACTATAACAGATGCAAGCTTGTCCTGTTTGGTGGAGATGATATTTAATAAAATAAGTAGAAATCCACTAAAAGTTTTGTTTGGTTATCTTGCAATCCCGAGATAATCGTCTCCATGCTCCAAATCCATTTTAAAGCCATTTTTAAGGCATTTCGCGCATACATGAAATGAACACATTTTTCTCCAAAACTATAACAGATGCAAGCTTGTCCTGTTTGGTGGAGATGATATTTAATAAAATAAGTAGAAATCCACTAAAAGTTTTGTTTGGTTATCTTGCAATCCCGAGATAATCGTCTCCATGCTCCAAATCCATTTTAAAGCCATTTTTAAGGCATTTCGCGCATACATGAAATGAACACATTTTTCTCCAAAACTATAACAGATGCAAGCTTGTCCTGTTTGGTGGAGATGATATTTAATAAAATAAGTAGAAATCCACTAAAAGTTTTGTTTGGTTATCTTGCAATCCCGAGATAATCGTCTCTATGCTCCAAATCCATTTTAAAGCCATTTTTAAGGCATTTCGCGCATACATGAAATGAACACATTTTTCTCCAAAACTATAACAGATGCAAGCTTGTCCTGTTTGGTGGAGATGATATTTAATAAAATAAGTAGAAATCCACTAAAAGTTTTTTTTGGTTATCTTGCAATCCCGAGATAATCGTCTCCATGCTCCAAATCCATTTTAAAGCCATTTCAAAGGCATTTTGCGCATACATGAAATGAACACATTTTTCTCCAAAACTATAACAGATGCAAGCTTGTCCTGTTCGGTGGAGATGATATTTAATAAAATAAGTAGAAATCCACTAAAAGTTTTGTTTGGTTATCTTGCAATCCCGAGATAATCGTCTCCATGCTCCAAATCCATTTTAAAGCCATTTTTAAGGCATTTCGCGCATACATGAAATGAACACATTTTTCTCCAAAACTATAACAGATGCAATCTTGTCCTGTTTGGTGGAGATGATATTTAATAAAATAAGTAGAAATCCACTAAAAGTTTTGTTTGGTTATCTTGCAATCCCGAGATAATCGTCTCCATGCTCCAAATCCATTTTAAAGCCATTTCAAAGGCATTTTGCGCATACATGAAATGAACACATTTTTCTCCAAAACTATAACACATGCAAGCTTGTCCTGTTTGGTGGAGATGATATTTAATAAAATAAGTAGAAATCCACTAAAAGTTTTGTTTGGTTATCTTGCAATCCCGAGATAATCGTCTCCATGCTCCAAATCCATTTTAAAGCCATTTTTAGGGCATTTCGCGCATACATGAAATGAACACATTTTTCTCCAAAACTATAACAGATGCAAGCTTGTCCTGTTTGGTGGAGATGATATTTAATAAAATAAGTAGAAATCCACTAAAAGTTTTGTTTGGTTATCTTGCAATCCCGAGATAATCGTCTCCATGCTCCAAATCCATTTTAAAGCCATTTTTAAGGCATTTCGCGCATACATGAAATGAACACATTTTTCTCCAAAACTATAACAGATGCAAGCTTGTCCTGTTTGGTGGAGATGATATTTAATAAAATAAGTAGAAATCCACTAAATGTTTTGTTTGGTTATCTTGCAATCCCGAGATAATCGTCTCCATGCTCCAAATCCATTTTAAAGCCATTTTTAAGGCATTTCGCGCATACATGAAATGAACACATTTTTCTCCAAAACTATAACAGATGCAAGCTTGTCCTGTTTGGTGGAGATGATATTTAATAAAATAAGTAGAAATCCACTAAAAGTTTTGTTTGGTTATCTTGCAATCCCGAGATAATCGTCTCCATGCTCCAAATCCATTTTAAAGCCATTTTTAAGGCATTTCGCGCATACATGAAATGAACACATTTTTCTCCAAAACTATAACAGATGCAAGCTTGTCCTGTTTGGTGGAGATGATATTTAATAAAATAAGTAGAAATCCACTAAAAGTTTTGTTTGGTTATCTTGCAATCCCGAGATAATCGTCTCCATGCTCCAAATCCATTTTAAAGCCATTTTTAAGGCATTTCGCGCATACATGAAATGAACACATTTTTCTCCAAAACTATAACAGATGCAAGCTTGTCCTGTTTGGTGGAGATGATATTTAATAAAATAAGTAGAAATCCACTAAAAGTTTTGTTTGGTTATCTTGCAATCCCGAGATAATCGTCTCTATGCTCCAAATCCATTTTAAAGCCATTTTTAAGGCATTTCGCGCATACATGAAATGAACACATTTTTCTCCAAAACTATAACAGATGCAAGCTTGTCCTGTTTGGTGGAGATGATATTTAATAAAATAAGTAGAAATCCACTAAAAGTTTTTTTTGGTTATCTTGCAATCCCGAGATAATCGTCTCCATGCTCCAAATCCATTTTAAAGCCATTTCAAAGGCATTTTGCGCATACATGAAATGAACACATTTTTCTCCAAAACTATAACAGATGCAAGCTTGTCCTGTTCGGTGGAGATGATATTTAATAAAATAAGTAGAAATCCACTAAAAGTTTTGTTTGGTTATCTTGCAATCCCGAGATAATCGTCTCCATGCTCCAAATCCATTTTAAAGCCATTTTTAAGGCATTTCGCGCATACATGAAATGAACACATTTTTCTCCAAAACTATAACAGATGCAATCTTGTCCTGTTTGGTGGAGATGATATTTAATAAAATAAGTAGAAATCCACTAAAAGTTTTGTTTGGTTATCTTGCAATCCCGAGATAATCGTCTCCATGCTCCAAATCCATTTTAAAGCCATTTCAAAGGCATTTTGCGCATACATGAAATGAACACATTTTTCTCCAAAACTATAACACATGCAAGCTTGTCCTGTTTGGTGGAGATGATATTTAATAAAATAAGTAGAAATCCACTAAAAGTTTTGTTTGGTTATCTTGCAATCCCGAGATAATCGTCTCCATGCTCCAAATCCATTTTAAAGCCATTTTTAGGGCATTTCGCGCATACATGAAATGAACACATTTTTCTCCAAAACTATAACAGATGCAAGCTTGTCCTGTTTGGTGGAGATGATATTTAATAAAATAAGTAGAAATCCACTAAAAGTTTTGTTTGGTTATCTTGCAATCCCGAGATAATCGTCTCCATGCTCCAAATCCATTTTAAAGCCATTTTTAAGGCATTTCGCGCATACATGAAATGAACACATTTTTCTCCAAAACTATAACAGATGCAAGCTTGTCCTGTTTGGTGGAGATGATATTTAATAAAATAAGTAGAAATCCACTAAATGTTTTGTTTGGTTATCTTGCAATCCCGAGATAATCGTCTCCATGCTCCAAATCCATTTTAAAGCCATTTTTAAGGCATTTCGCGCATACATGAAATGAACACATTTTTCTCCAAAACTATAACAGATGCAAGCTTGTCCTGTTTGGTGGAGATGATATTTAATAAAATAAGTAGAAATCCACTAAAAGTTTTGTTTGGTTATCTTGCAATCCCGAGATAATCGTCTCCATGCTCCAAATCCATTTTAAAGCCATTTTTAAGGCATTTCGCGCATACATGAAATGAACACATTTTTCTCCAAAACTATAACAGATGCAAGCTTGTCCTGTTTGGTGGAGATGATATTTAATAAAATAAGTAGAAATCCACTAAAAGTTTTGTTTGGTTATCTTGCAATCCCGAGATAATCGTCTCCATGCTCCAAATCCATTTTAAAGCCATTTTAAGGCATTTCGCGCATACATGAAATGAACACATTTTTCTCCAAAACTTTAACAGATGCAAGCTTGTCCTGTTTGGTGGAGATGATATTTAATAAAATAAGTAGAAATCCACTAAAAGTTTTGTTTGGTTATCTTGCAATCCCGAGATAATCGTCTCCATGCTCCAAATCCATTTTAAAGCCATTTTTAAGGCATTTCGCGCATACATGAAATGAACACATTTTTCTCCAAAACTATAACAGATGCAAGCTTGTCCTGTTTGGTGGAGATGATATTTAATAAAATAAGTAGAAATCCACTAAAAGTTTTGTTTGGTTATCTTGCAATCCCGAGATAATCGTCTCCATGCTCCAAATCCATTTTAAAGCCATTTTTAAGGCATTTCGCGCATACATGAAATGAACACATTTTTCTCCAAAACTATAACAGATGCAAGCTTGTCCTGTTTGGTGGAGATGATATTTAATAAAATAAGTAGAAATCCACTAAAAGTTTTGTTTGGTTATCTTGCAATCCCGAGATAATCGTCTCCATGCTCCAAATCCATTTTAAAGCCATTTTTAAGGCATTTCGCGCATACATGAAATGAACACATTTTTCTCCAAAACTATAACAGATGCAAGCTTGTCCTGTTTGGTGGAGATAATATTTAATAAAATAAGTAGAAATCTACTAAAAGTTTCGTTTGTTTATATTGCCATCCTGAGATAATCGTCTCCATGCTCCAAATCCATTTTAAAGCCATTTCAAAGGCATTTTGCGCATACATGAAATGAACACATTTTTCTCCAAAACTATAACACATGCAAGCTTGTCCTGTTTGGTGGAGATGATATTTAATAAAATAAGTAGAAATCAACTAAAAGTTTTGTTTGGTTATCTTGCAATCCCGAGATAATCGTCTCTATGCTCCAAATCCATTTTAAAGCCATTTTTAAGGCATTTCGCGCATACATGAAATGAACACATTTTTCTCCAAAACTATAACAGATGCAAGCTTGTCCTGTTTGGTGGAGATGATATTTAATAAAATAAGTAGAAATCCACTAAAAGTTTTGTTTGGTTATCTTGCAATCCCGAGATAATCGTCTCCATGCTCCAAATCCATTTTAAAGCCATTTCAAAGGCATTTTGCGCATACATGAAATGAACACATTTTTCTCCAAAACTATAACAGATGCAAGCTTGTCCTGTTCGGTGGAGATGATATTTAATAAAATAAGTAGAAATCCACTAAAAGTTTTGTTTGGTTATCTTGCAATCCCGAGATAATCGTCTCCATGCTCCAAATCCATTTTAAAGCCATTTTTAAGGCATTTCGCGCATACATGAAATGAACACATTTTTCTCCAAAACTATAACAGATGCAATCTTGTCCTGTTTGGTGGAGATGATATTTAATAAAATAAGTAGAAATCCACTAAAAGTTTTGTTTGGTTATCTTGCAATCCCGAGATAATCGTCTCCATGCTCCAAATCCATTTTAAAGCCATTTCAAAGGCATTTTGCGCATACATGAAATGAACACATTTTTCTCCAAAACTATAACACATGCAAGCTTGTCCTGTTTGGTGGAGATGATATTTAATAAAATAAGTAGAAATCCACTAAAAGTTTTGTTTGGTTATCTTGCAATCCCGAGATAATCGTCTCCATGCTCCAAATCCATTTTAAAGCCATTTTTAGGGCATTTCGCGCATACATGAAATGAACACATTTTTCTCCAAAACTATAACAGATGCAAGCTTGTCCTGTTTGGTGGAGATGATATTTAATAAAATAAGTAGAAATCCACTAAAAGTTTTGTTTGGTTATCTTGCAATCCCGAGATAATCGTCTCCATGCTCCAAATCCATTTTAAAGCCATTTTTAAGGCATTTCGCGCATACATGAAATGAACACATTTTTCTCCAAAACTATAACAGATGCAAGCTTGTCCTGTTTGGTGGAGATGATATTTAATAAAATAAGTAGAAATCCACTAAAAGTTTTGTTTGGTTATCTTGCAATCCCGAGATAATCGTCTCCATGCTCCAAATCCATTTTAAAGCCATTTTTAAGGCATTTCGCGCATACATGAAATGAACACATTTTTCTCCAAAACTATAACAGATGCAAGCTTGTCCTGTTTGGTGGAGATGATATTTAATAAAATAAGTAGAAATCCACTAAAAGTTTTGTTTGGTTATCTTGCAATCCCGAGATAATCGTCTCCATGCTCCAAATCCATTTTAAAGCCATTTTTAAGGCATTTCGCGCATACATGAAATGAACACATTTTTCTCCAAAACTATAACTGATGCAAGCTTGTCCTGTTTGGTGGAGATGATATTTAATAAAATAAGTAGAAATCCACTAAAAGTTTTGTTTGGTTATCTTGCAATCCCGAGATAATCGTCTCCATGCTCCAAATCCATTTTAAAGCCATTTTAAGGCATTTCGCGCATACATGAAATGAACACATTTTTCTCCAAAACTTTAACAGATGCAAGCTTGTCCTGTTTGGTGGAGATGATATTTAATAAAATAAGTAGAAATCCACTAAAAGTTTTGTTTGGTTATCTTGCAATCCCGAGATAATCGTCTCCATGCTCCAAATCCATTTTAAAGCCATTTTTAAGGCATTTCGCGCATACATGAAATGAACACATTTTTCTCCAAAACTATAACAGATGCAAGCTTGTCCTGTTTGGTGGAGATGATATTTAATAAAATAAGTAGAAATCCACTAAAAGTTTTGTTTGGTTATCTTGCAATCCCGAGATAATCGTCTCCATGCTCCAAATCCATTTTAAAGCCATTTTTAAGGCATTTCGCGCATACATGAAATGAACACATTTTTCTCCAAAACTATAACAGATGCAAGCTTGTCCTGTTTGGTGGAGATGATATTTAATAAAATAAGTAGAAATCCACTAAAAGTTTTGTTTGGTTATATTGCAATCCCGAGATAATCGTCTCCATGCTCCAAATCCATTTTAAAGCCATTTTTAAGGCATTTCGCGCATACATGAAATGAACACATTTTTCTCCAAAACTATAACAGATGCAAGCTTGTCCTGTTTGGTGGAGATGATATTTAATAAAATAAGTAGAAATCCACTAAAAGTTTTGTTTGGTTATATTGCAATCCCGAGATAATCGTCTCCATGCTCCAAATCCATTTTAAAGCCATTTTTAAGGCATTTCGCGCATACATGAAATGAACACATTTTTCTCCAAAACTATAACAGATGCAAGCTTGTCCTGTTTGGTGGAGATGATATTTAATAAAATAAGTAGAAATCCACTAAAAGTTTTGTTTGGTTATCTTGCAATCCCGAGATAATCGTCTCCATGCTCCAAATCCATTTTAAAGCCATTTTTAAGGCATTTCGCGCATACATGAAATGAACACATTTTTCTCCAAAACTATAACAGATGCAAGCTTGTCCTGTTTAGTGGAGATGATATTTAATAAAATAAGTAGAAATCCACTAAAAGTTTTGTTTGGTTATCTTGCAATCCCGAGATAATCGTTTCCATGCTCCAAATCCATTTTAAAGCCATTTTTAAGGCATTTCGCGCATACATGAAATGAACACATTTTTCTCCAAAACTTTAACAGATGCAAGCTTGTCCTGTTTGGTGGAGATGATATTTAATAAAATAAGTAGAAATCCACTAAAAGTTTTGTTTGGTTATCTTGCAATCCCGAGATAATCGTCTCCATGCTCCAAATCCATTTTAAAGCCATTTTTAAGGCATTTCGCGCATACATGAAATGAACACATTTTTCTCCAAAACTATAACAGATGCAAGCTTGTCCTGTTTGGTGGAGATGATATTTAATAAAATAAGTAGAAATCCACTAAAAGTTTTGTTTGGTTATCTTGCAATCCCGAGATAATCGTCTCCATGCTCCAAATCCATTTTAAAGCCATTTTTAAGGCATTTCGCGCATACATGAAATGAACACATTTTTCTCCAAAACTATAACAGATGCAAGCTTGTCCTGTTTGGTGGAGATGATATTTAATAAAATAAGTAGAAATCCACTAAAAGTTTTGTTTGGTTATCTTGCAATCCCGAGATAATCGTCTCCATGCTCCAAATCCATTTTAAAGCCATTTTTAAGGCATTTCGCGCATACATGAAATGAACACATTTTTCTCCAAAACTATAACAGATGCAAGCTTGTCCTGTTTGGTGGAGATAATATTTAATAAAATAAGTAGAAATCTACTAAAAGTTTCGTTTGTTTATATTGCCATCCTGAGATAATCGTCTCCATGCTCCAAATCCATTTTAAAGCCATTTTTAAGGCATTTTGCGCATACATGAAATGAACACATTTTTCTCCAAAACTATAACACATGCAATCTTGTCCTGTTTGGTGGAGATGATATTTAATAAAATAAGTAGAAATCCACTAAAAGTTTTGTTTGGTTATCTTGCAATCCCGAGATAATCGTCTCCATGCTCCAAATCCATTTTAAAGCCATTTTTAAGGCATTTCGCGCATACATGAAATGAACACATTTTTCTCCAAAACTATAACAGATGCAAGCTTGTCCTGTTTGGTGGAGATGATATTTAATAAAATAAGTAGAAATCCACTAAAAGTTTTGTTTGGTTATCTTGCAATCCCGAGATAATCGTCTCCATGCTCCAAATCCATTTTAAAGCCATTTTTAAGGCATTTCGCGCATACATGAAATGAACACATTTTTCTCCAAAACTATAACAGATGCAAGCTTGTCCTGTTTGGTGGAGATGATATTTAATAAAATAAGTAGAAATCCACTAAAAGTTTTGTTTGGTTATCTTGCAATCCCGAGATAATCGTCTCCATGCTCCAAATCCATTTTAAAGCCATTTTTAAGGCATTTCGCGCATACATGAAATGAACACATTTTTCTCCAAAACTATAACAGATGCAAGCTTGTCCTGTTTGGTGGAGATGATATTTAATAAAATAAGTAGAAATCCACTAAAAGTTTTGTTTGGTTATCTTGCAATCCCGAGATAATCGTCTCCATGCTCCAAATCCATTTTAAAGCCATTTTTAAGGCATTTCGCGCATACATGAAATGAACACATTTTTCTCCAAAACTATAACAGATGCAAGCTTGTCCTGTTTGGTGGAGATGATATTTAATAAAATAAGTAGAAATCCACTAAAAGTTTTGTTTGGTTATCTTGCAATCCCGAGATAATCGTCTCCATGCTCCAAATCCATTTTAAAGCCGTTTTTAAGGCATTTCGCGCATACATGAAATGAACACATTTTTCTCCAAAACTATAACAGATGCAAGCTTGTCCTGTTTGGTGGAGATGATATTTAATAAAATAAGTAGAAATCCACTAAAAGTTTTGTTTGGTTATCTTGCAATCCCGAGATAATCGTCTCCATGCTCCAAATCCATTTTAAAGCCATTTTTAAGGCATTTCGCGCATACATGAAATGAACACATTTTTCTCCAAAACTATAACAGATGCAAGCTTGTCCTGTTTGGTGGAGATGATATTTAATAAAATAAGTAGAAATCCATTAAAAGTTTTGTTTGGTTATCTTGCAATCCCGAGATAATCGTCTCCATGCTCCAAATCCATTTTAAAGCCATTTTTAAGGCATTTCGCGCATACATGAAATGAACACATTTTTCTCCAAAACTATAACAGATGCAAGCTTGTCCTGTTTGGTGGAGATGATATTTAATAAAATAAGTAGAAATCCACTAAAAGTTTTGTTTGGTTATCTTGCAATCCCGAGATAATCGTCTCCATGCTCCAAATCCATTTTAAAGCCATTTTTAAGGCATTTCGCGCATACATGAAATGAACACATTTTTCTCCAAAACTATAACAGATGCAAGCTTGTCCTGTTTGGTGGAGATAATATTTAATAAAATAAGTAGAAATCTACTAAAAGTTTCGTTTGTTTATATTGCCATCCTGAGATAATCGTCTCCATGCTCCAAATCCATTTTAAAGCCATTTCAAAGGCATTTTGCGCATACATGAAATGAACACATTTTTCTCCAAAACTATAACACATGCAAGCTTGTCCTGTTTGGTGGAGATGATATTTAATAAAATAAGTAGAAATCAACTAAAAGTTTTGTTTGGTTATCTTGCAATCCCGAGATAATCGTCTCTATGCTCCAAATCCATTTTAAAGCCATTTTTAAGGCATTTCGCGCATACATGAAATGAACACATTTTTCTCCAAAACTATAACAGATGCAAGCTTGTCCTGTTTGGTGGAGATGATATTTAATAAAATAAGTAGAAATCCACTAAAAGTTTTGTTTGGTTATCTTGCAATCCCGAGATAATCGTCTCCATGCTCCAAATCCATTTTAAAGCCATTTTAAAGGCATTTCGCGCATACATGAAATGAACACATTTTTCTCCAAAACTATAACAGATGCAAGCTTGTCCTGTTTGGTGGAGATGATATTTAATAAAATAAGTAGAAATCCACTAAAAGTTTTGTTTGGTTATCTTGCAATCCCGAGATAATCGTCTCCATGCTCCAAATCCATTTTAAAGCCATTTTTAAGGCATTTCGCGCAAACATGAAATGAACACATTTTTCTCCAAAACTATAACAGATGCAAGCTTGTCCTGTTTGGTGGAGATGATATTTAATAAAATAAGTAGAAATCCACTAAAAGTTTTGTTTGGTTATCTTGCAATCCCGAGATAATCGTCTCCATGCTCCAAATCCATTTTAAAGCCGTTTTTAAGGCATTTCGCGCATACATGAAATGAACACATTTTTCTCCAAAACTATAACAGATGCAAGCTTGTCCTGTTTGGTGGAGATGATATTTAATAAAATAAGTAGAAATCCACTAAAAGTTTTGTTTGGTTATCTTGCAATCCCGAGATAATCGTCTCCATGCTCCAAATCCATTTTAAAGCCATTTTTAAGGCATTTCGCGCATACATGAAATGAACACATTTTTCTCCAAAACTATAACAGATGCAAGCTTGTCCTGTTTGGTGGAGATGATATTTAATAAAATAAGTAGAAATCCACTAAAAGTTTTGTTTGGTTATCTTGCAATCCCGAGATAATCGTCTCCATGCTCCAAATCCATTTTAAAGCCATTTTTAAGGCATTTCGCGCATACATGAAATGAACACATTTTTCTCCAAAACTATAACAGATGCAAGCTTGTCCTGTTTGGTGGAGATGATATTTAATAAAATAAGTAGAAATCCACTAAAAGTTTTGTTTGGTTATATTGCAATCCCGAGATAATCGTCTCCATGCTCCAAATCCATTTTAAAGCCATTTTTAAGGCATTTCGCGCATACATAAAATGAACACATTTTTCTCCAAAACTATAACAGATGCAAGCTTGTCCTGTTTGGTGGAGATGATATTTAATAAAATAAGTAGAAATCCACTAAAAGTTTTGTTTGGTTATCTTGCAATCCCGAGATAATCGTCTCCATGCTCCAAATCCATTTTAAAGCCATTTTTAAGGCATTTCGCGCATACATGAAATGAACACATTTTTCTCCAAAACTATAACAGATGCAAGCTTGTCCTGTTTGGTGGAGATGATATTTAATAAAATAAGTAGAAATCCACTAAAAGTTTTGTTTGGTTATCTTGCAATCCCGAGATAATCGTCTCCATGCTCCAAATCTATTTTAAAGCCATTTTAAGGCATTTCGCGCATACATGAAATGAACACATTTTTCTCCAAAACTTTAACAGATGCAAGCTTGTCCTGTTTGGTGGAGATGATATTTAATAAAATAAGTAGAAATCCACTAAAAGTTTTGTTTGGTTATCTTGCAATCCCGAGATAATCGTCTCCATGCTCCAAATCCATTTTAAAGCCATTTTTAAGGCATTTCGCGCATACATGAAATGAACACATTTTTCTCCAAAACTATAACAGATGCAAGCTTGTCCTGTTTGGTGGAGATGATATTTAATAAAATAAGTAGAAATCCACTAAAAGTTTTGTTTGGTTATCTTGCAATCCCGAGATAATCGTCTCCATGCTCCAAATCCATTTTAAAGCCATTTTTAAGGCATTTCGCGCATATATGAAATGAACACATTTTTCTCCAAAACTATAACAGATGCAAGCTTGTCCTGTTTGGTGGAGATGATATTTAATAAAATAAGTAGAGATCCACTAAAAGTTTTGTTTGGTTATCTTGCAATCCCGAGATAATCGTCTCCATGCTCCAAATCCATTTTAAAGCCATTTTTAAGGCATTTCGCGCATACATGAAATGAACACATTTTTCTCCAAAACTATAACAGATGCAAGCTTGTCCTGTTTGGTGGAGATAATATTTAATAAAATAAGTAGAAATCTACTAAAAGTTTCGTTTGTTTATATTGCCATTCTGAGATAATCGTCTCCATGCTCCAAATCCATTTTAAAGCCATTTTTAAGGCATTTTGCGCATACATGAAATGAACACATTTTTCTCCAAAACTATAACACATGCAAGCTTGTCCTGTTTGGTGGAGATGATATTTAATAAAATAAGTAGAAATCCACTAAAAGTTTTGTTTGGTTATCTTGCAATCCCGAGATAATCGTCTCCATGCTCCAAATCCATTTTAAAGCCATTTTTAAGGCATTTCGCGCATACATGAAATGAACACATTTTTCTCCAAAACTATAACAGATGCAAGCTTGTCCTGTTTGGTGGAGATGATATTTAATAAAATAAGTAGAAATCCACTAAAAGTTTTGTTTGGTTATCTTGCAATCCCGAGATAATCGTCTCCATGCTCCAAATCCATTTTAAAGCCATTTTTAAGGCATTTCGCGCATACATGAAATGAACACATTTTTCTCCAAAACTATAACAGATGCAAGCTTGTCCTGTTTGGTGGAGATGATATTTAATAAAATAAGTAGAAATCCACTAAAAGTTTTGTTTGGTTATCTTGCAATCCCGAGATAATCGTCTCCATGCTCCAAATCCATTTTAAAGCCATTTTTAAGGCATTTCGCGCATACATGAAATGAACACATTTTTCTCCAAAACTATAACAGATGCAAGCTTGTCCTGTTTGGTGGAGATGATATTTAATAAAATAAGTAGAAATCCACTAAAAGTTTTGTTTGGTTATCTTGCAATCCCGAGATAATCGTCTCCATGCTCCAAATCCATTTTAAAGCCATTTTTAAGGCATTTCGCGCATACATGAAATGAACACATTTTTCTCCAAAACTATAACAGATGCAAGCTTGTCCTGTTTGGTGGAGATGATATTTAATAAAATAAGTAGAAATCCACTAAAAGTTTTGTTTGGTTATCTTGCAATCCCGAGATAATCGTCTCCATGCTCCAAATCCATTTTAAAGCCATTTTTAAGGCATTTCGCGCATACATGAAATGAACACATTTTTCTCCAAAACTATAACAGATGCAAGCTTGTCCTGTTTGGTGGAGATGATATTTAATAAAATAAGTAGAAATCCACTAAAAGTTTTGTTTGGTTATCTTGCAATCCCGAGATAATCGTCTCCATGCTCCAAATCCATTTTAAAGCCATTTTTAAGGCATTTCGCGCATACATGAAATGAACACATTTTTCTCCAAAACTATAACAGATGCAAGCTTGTCCTGTTTGGTGGAGATGATATTTAATAAAATAAGTAGAAATCCACTAAAAGTTTTGTTTGGTTATCTTGCAATCCCGAGATAATCGTCTCCATGCTCCAAATCCATTTTAAAGCCATTTTTAAGGCATTTCGCGCATACATGAAATGAACACATTTTTCTCCAAAACTATAACAGATGCAAGCTTGTCCTGTTTGGTGGAGATGATATTTAATAAAATAAGTAGAAATCCACTAAAAGTTTTGTTTGGTTATCTTGCAATCCCGAGATAATCGTCTCCATGCTCCAAATCCATTTTAAAGCCATTTTTAAGGCATTTCGCGCATACATGAAATGAACACATTTTTCTCCAAAACTATAACAGATGCAAGCTTGTCCTGTTTGGTGGAGATGATATTTAATAAAATAAGTAGAAATCCACTAAAAGTTTTGTTTGGTTATCTTGCAATCCCGAGATAATCGTCTCCATGCTCTAAATCCATTTTAAAGCCATTTTTAAGGCATTTCGCGCATACATGAAATGAACACATTTTTCTCCAAAACTATAACAGATGCAAGCTTGTCCTGTTTGGTGGAGATGATATTTAATAAAATAAGTAGAAATCCACTAAAAGTTTTGTTTGGTTATCTTGCAATCCCGAGATAATCGTCTCCATGCTCCAAATCCATTTTAAAGCCATTTTTAAGGCATTTCGCGCATACATGAAATGAACACATTTTTCTCCAAAACTATAACAGATGCAAGCTTGTCCTGTTTGGTGGAGATGATATTTAATAAAATAAGTAGAAATCCACTAAAAGTTTTGTTTGGTTATCTTGCAATCCCGAGATAATCGTCTCCATGCTCCAAATCCATTTTAAAGCCATTTTTAAGGCATTTCGCGCATACATGAAATGAACACATTTTTCTCCAAAACTATAACAGATGCAAGCTTGTCCTGTTTGGTGGAGATGACATTTAATAAAATAAGTAGAAATCCACTAAAAGTTTTGTTTGGTTATCTTGCAATCCCGAGATAATCGTCTCCATGCTCCAAATCCATTTTAAAGCCATTTTTAAGGCATTTCGCGCATACATGAAATGAACACATTTTTCTCCAAAACTATAACAGATGCAAGCTTGTCCTGTTTGGTGGAGATGATATTTAATAAAATAAGTAGAAATCCACTAAAAGTTTTGTTTGGTTATATTGCAATCCCGAGATAATCGTCTCCATGCTCCAAATCCATTTTAAAGCCATTTTTAAGGCATTTCGCGCATACATGAAATGAACACATTTTTCTCCAAAACTATAACAGATGCAAGCTTGTCCTGTTTGGTGGAGATGATATTTAATAAAATAAGTAGAAATCCACTAAAAAGTTTGTTTGGTTATCTTGCAATCCCGAGATAATCGTCTCCATGCTCCAAATCCATTTTAAAGCCATTTTTAAGGCATTTCGCGCATACATGAAATGAACACATTTTTCTCCAAAACTATAACAGATGCAAGCTTGTCCTGTTTGGTGGAGATGATATTTAATAAAATAAGTAGAAATCCACTAAAAGTTTTGTTTGGTTATCTTGCAATCCCGAGATAATCGTCTCCATGCTCCAAATCCATTTTAAAGCCATTTTTAAGGCATTTCGCGCATACATGAAATGAACACATTTTTCTCCAAAACTATAACAGATGCAAGCTTGTCCTGTTTGGTGGAGATGATATTTAATAAAATAAGTAGAAATCCACTAAAAGTTTTGTTTGGTTATCTTGCAATCCCGAGATAATCGTCTCCATGCTCCAAATCCATTTTAAAGCCATTTTTAAGGCATTTCGCGCATACATGAAATGAACACATTTTTCTCCAAAACTATAACAGATGCAAGCTTGTCCTGTTTGGTGGAGATGATATTTAATAAAATAAGTAGAAATCCACTAAAAGTTTTGTTTGGTTATCTTGCAATCCCAAGATAATCGTCTCCATGCTCCAAATCCATTTTAAAGCCATTTTTAAGGCATTTCGCGCATACATGAAATGAACACATTTTTCTCCAAAACTATAACAGATGCAAGCTTGTCCTGCTTGGTGGAGATGATATTTAATAAAATAAGTAGAAATCCACTAAAAGTTTTGTTTGGTTATCTTGCAATCCCGAGATAATCGTCTCCATGCTCCAAATCCATTTTAAAGCCATTTTTAAGGCATTTCGAGCATACATGAAATGAACACATTTTTCTCCAAAACTATAACAGATGCAAGCTTGTCCTGTTTGGTGGAGATGATATTTAATAAAATAAGTAGAAATCTACTAAAAGTTTTGTTTGGTTATCTTGCAATCCCGAGATAATCGTCTCCATGCTCCAAATCCATTTTAAAGCCATTTCAAAGGCATTTTGCGCATACATGAAATGAACACATTTTTCTCCAAAACTATAACACATGCAAGCTTGTACTGTTTGGTGGAGATGATATTTAATAAAATAAGTAGAAAACCACTAAAAGTTTTGTTTGGTTATCTTGCAATCCCGAGATAATCGTCTCCATGCTCCAAATCCATTTTAAAGCCATTTTTAAGGCATTTCGCGCATACATGAAATGAACACATTTTTCTCCAAAACTATAACAGATGCAAGCTTGTCCTGTTTGGTGGAGATGATATTTAATAAAATAAGTAGAAATCCACTAAAAGTTTTGTTTGGTTATCTTGCAATCCCGAGATAATCGTCTCCATGCTCCAAATCCATTTTAAAGCCATTTTTAAGGCATTTCGCGCATACATGAAATGAACACATTTTTCTCCAAAACTATAACAGATGCAAGCTTGTCCTGTTTGGTGGAGATGATATTTAATAAAATAAGTAGAAATCCACTAAAAGTTTTGTTTGGTTATCTTGCAATCCCGAGATAATCGTCTCCATGCTCCAAATCCATTTTAAAGCCATTTTTAAGGCATTTCGCGCATACATGAAATGAACACATTTTTCTCCAAAACTATAACAGATGCAAGCTTGTCCTGTTTGGTGGAGATGATATTTAATAAAATAAGTAGAAATCCACTAAAAGTTTTGTTTGGTTATATTGCAATCCCGAGATAATCGTCTCCATGCTCCAAATCCATTTTAAAGCCATTTTTAAGGCATTTCGCGCATACATGAAATGAACACATTTTTCTCCAAAACTATAACAGATGCAAGCTTGTCCTGTTTGGTGGAGATGATATTTAATAAAATAAGTAGAAATCCACTAAAAGTTTTGTTTGGTTATCTTGCAATCCCGAGATAATCGTCTCCATGCTCCAAATCCATTTTAAAGCCATTTTTAAGGCATTTCGCGCATACATGAAATGAACACATTTTTCTCCAAAACTATAACAGATGCAAGCTTGTCCTGTTTGGTGGAGATGATATTTAATAAAATAAGTAGAAATCCACTAAAAGTTTTGTTTGGTTATCTTGCAATCCCGAGATAATCGTCTCCATGCTCCAAATCCATTTTAAAGCCATTTTTAAGGCATTTCGCGCATACATGAAATGAACACATTTTTCTCCAAAACTATAACAGATGCAAGCTTGTCCTGTTTGGTGGAGATGATATTTAATAAAATAAGTAGAAATCCACTAAAAGTTTTGTTTGGTTATCTTGCAATCCCGAGATAATCGTCTCCATGCTCCAAATCCATTTTAAAGCCATTTTTAAGGCATTTCGCGCATACATGAAATGAACACATTTTTCTCCAAAACTATAACAGATGCAAGCTTGTCCTGTTTGGTGGAGATGATATTTAATAAAATAAGTAGAAATCCACTAAAAGTTTTGTTTGGTTATCTTGCAATCCCGAGATAATCGTCTCTATGCTCCAAATCCATTTTAAAGCCATTTTTAAGGCATTTCGCGCATACATGAAATGAACACATTTTTCTCCAAAACTATAACAGATGCAAGCTTGTCCTGTTTGGTGGAGATGATATTTAATAAAATAAGTAGAAATCCACTAAAAGTTTTGTTTGGTTATCTTGCAATCCCGAGATAATCGTCTCCATGCTCCAAATCCATTTTAAAGCCATTTCAAAGGCATTTTGCGCATACATGAAATGAACACATTTTTCTCCAAAACTATAACAGATGCAAGCTTGTCCTGTTCGGTGGAGATGATATTTAATAAAATAAGTAGAAATCCACTAAAAGTTTTGTTTGGTTATCTTGCAATCCCGAGATAATCGTCTCCATGCTCCAAATCCATTTTAAAGCCATTTTTAAGGCATTTCGCGCATACATGAAATGAACACATTTTTCTCCAAAACTATAACAGATGCAATCTTGTCCTGTTTGGTGGAGATGATATTTAATAAAATAAGTAGAAATCCACTAAAAGTTTTGTTTGGTTATCTTGCAATCCCGAGATAATCGTCTCCATGCTCCAAATCCATTTTAAAGCCATTTCAAAGGCATTTTGCGCATACATGAAATGAACACATTTTTCTCCAAAACTATAACACATGCAAGCTTGTCCTGTTTGGTGGAGATGATATTTAATAAAATAAGTAGAAATCCACTAAAAGTTTTGTTTGGTTATCTTGCAATCCCGAGATAATCGTCTCCATGCTCCAAATCCATTTTAAAGCCATTTTTAGGGCATTTCGCGCATACATGAAATGAACACATTTTTCTCCAAAACTATAACAGATGCAAGCTTGTCCTGTTTGGTGGAGATGATATTTAATAAAATAAGTAGAAATCCACTAAAAGTTTTGTTTGGTTATCTTGCAATCCCGAGATAATCGTCTCCATGCTCCAAATCCATTTTAAAGCCATTTTTAAGGCATTTCGCGCATACATGAAATGAACACATTTTTCTCCAAAACTATAACAGATGCAAGCTTGTCCTGTTTGGTGGAGATGATATTTAATAAAATAAGTAGAAATCCACTAAAAGTTTTGTTTGGTTATCTTGCAATCCCGAGATAATCGTCTCCATGCTCCAAATCCATTTTAAAGCCATTTTTAAGGCATTTCGCGCATACATGAAATGAACACATTTTTCTCCAAAACTATAACAGATGCAAGCTTGTCCTGTTTGGTGGAGATGATATTTAATAAAATAAGTAGAAATCCACTAAAAGTTTTGTTTGGTTATCTTGCAATCCCGAGATAATCGTCTCCATGCTCCAAATCCATTTTAAAGCCATTTTAAGGCATTTCGCGCATACATGAAATGAACACATTTTTCTCCAAAACTTTAACAGATGCAAGCTTGTCCTGTTTGGTGGAGATGATATTTAATAAAATAAGTAGAAATCCACTAAAAGTTTTGTTTGGTTATCTTGCAATCCCGAGATAATCGTCTCCATGCTCCAAATCCATTTTAAAGCCATTTTTAAGGCATTTCGCGCATACATGAAATGAACACATTTTTCTCCAAAACTATAACAGATGCAAGCTTGTCCTGTTTGGTGGAGATGATATTTAATAAAATAAGTAGAAATCCACTAAAAGTTTTGTTTGGTTATCTTGCAATCCCGAGATAATCGTCTCCATGCTCCAAATCCATTTTAAAGCCATTTTTAAGGCATTTCGCGCATACATGAAATGAACACATTTTTCTCCAAAACTATAACAGATGCAAGCTTGTCCTGTTTGGTGGAGATGATATTTAATAAAATAAGTAGAAATCCACTAAAAGTTTTGTTTGGTTATCTTGCAATCCCGAGATAATCGTCTCCATGCTCCAAATCCATTTTAAAGCCATTTTTAAGGCATTTCGCGCATACATGAAATGAACACATTTTTCTCCAAAACTATAACAGATGCAAGCTTGTCCTGTTTGGTGGAGATAATATTTAATAAAATAAGTAGAAATCTACTAAAAGTTTCGTTTGTTTATATTGCCATCCTGAGATAATCGTCTCCATGCTCCAAATCCATTTTAAAGCCATTTCAAAGGCATTTTGCGCATACATGAAATGAACACATTTTTCTCCAAAACTATAACACATGCAAGCTTGTCCTGTTTGGTGGAGATGATATTTAATAAAATAAGTAGAAATCAACTAAAAGTTTTGTTTGGTTATCTTGCAATCCCGAGATAATCGTCTCTATGCTCCAAATCCATTTTAAAGCCATTTTTAAGGCATTTCGCGCATACATGAAATGAACACATTTTTCTCCAAAACTATAACAGATGCAAGCTTGTCCTGTTTGGTGGAGATGATATTTAATAAAATAAGTAGAAATCCACTAAAAGTTTTGTTTGGTTATCTTGCAATCCCGAGATAATCGTCTCCATGCTCCAAATCCATTTTAAAGCCATTTCAAAGGCATTTTGCGCATACATGAAATGAACACATTTTTCTCCAAAACTATAACAGATGCAAGCTTGTCCTGTTCGGTGGAGATGATATTTAATAAAATAAGTAGAAATCCACTAAAAGTTTTGTTTGGTTATCTTGCAATCCCGAGATAATCGTCTCCATGCTCCAAATCCATTTTAAAGCCATTTTTAAGGCATTTCGCGCATACATGAAATGAACACATTTTTCTCCAAAACTATAACAGATGCAATCTTGTCCTGTTTGGTGGAGATGATATTTAATAAAATAAGTAGAAATCCACTAAAAGTTTTGTTTGGTTATCTTGCAATCCCGAGATAATCGTCTCCATGCTCCAAATCCATTTTAAAGCCATTTCAAAGGCATTTTGCGCATACATGAAATGAACACATTTTTCTCCAAAACTATAACACATGCAAGCTTGTCCTGTTTGGTGGAGATGATATTTAATAAAATAAGTAGAAATCCACTAAAAGTTTTGTTTGGTTATCTTGCAATCCCGAGATAATCGTCTCCATGCTCCAAATCCATTTTAAAGCCATTTTTAGGGCATTTCGCGCATACATGAAATGAACACATTTTTCTCCAAAACTATAACAGATGCAAGCTTGTCCTGTTTGGTGGAGATGATATTTAATAAAATAAGTAGAAATCCACTAAAAGTTTTGTTTGGTTATCTTGCAATCCCGAGATAATCGTCTCCATGCTCCAAATCCATTTTAAAGCCATTTTTAAGGCATTTCGCGCATACATGAAATGAACACATTTTTCTCCAAAACTATAACAGATGCAAGCTTGTCCTGTTTGGTGGAGATGATATTTAATAAAATAAGTAGAAATCCACTAAAAGTTTTGTTTGGTTATCTTGCAATCCCGAGATAATCGTCTCCATGCTCCAAATCCATTTTAAAGCCATTTTTAAGGCATTTCGCGCATACATGAAATGAACACATTTTTCTCCAAAACTATAACAGATGCAAGCTTGTCCTGTTTGGTGGAGATGATATTTAATAAAATAAGTAGAAATCCACTAAAAGTTTTGTTTGGTTATCTTGCAATCCCGAGATAATCGTCTCCATGCTCCAAATCCATTTTAAAGCCATTTTTAAGGCATTTCGCGCATACATGAAATGAACACATTTTTCTCCAAAACTATAACAGATGCAAGCTTGTCCTGTTTGGTGGAGATGATATTTAATAAAATAAGTAGAAATCCACTAAAAGTTTTGTTTGGTTATCTTGCAATCCCGAGATAATCGTCTCCATGCTCCAAATCCATTTTAAAGCCATTTTAAGGCATTTCGCGCATACATGAAATGAACACATTTTTCTCCAAAACTTTAACAGATGCAAGCTTGTCCTGTTTGGTGGAGATGATATTTAATAAAATAAGTAGAAATCCACTAAAAGTTTTGTTTGGTTATCTTGCAATCCCGAGATAATCGTCTCCATGCTCCAAATCCATTTTAAAGCCATTTTTAAGGCATTTCGCGCATACATGAAATGAACACATTTTTCTCCAAAACTATAACAGATGCAAGCTTGTCCTGTTTGGTGGAGATGATATTTAATAAAATAAGTAGAAATCCACTAAAAGTTTTGTTTGGTTATCTTGCAATCCCGAGATAATCGTCTCCATGCTCCAAATCCATTTTAAAGCCATTTTTAAGGCATTTCGCGCATACATGAAATGAACACATTTTTCTCCAAAACTATAACAGATGCAAGCTTGTCCTGTTTGGTGGAGATGATATTTAATAAAATAAGTAGAAATCCACTAAAAGTTTTGTTTGGTTATATTGCAATCCCGAGATAATCGTCTCCATGCTCCAAATCCATTTTAAAGCCATTTTTAAGGCATTTCGCGCATACATGAAATGAACACATTTTTCTCCAAAACTATAACAGATGCAAGCTTGTCCTGTTTGGTGGAGATGATATTTAATAAAATAAGTAGAAATCCACTAAAAGTTTTGTTTGGTTATATTGCAATCCCGAGATAATCGTCTCCATGCTCCAAATCCATTTTAAAGCCATTTTTAAGGCATTTCGCGCATACATGAAATGAACACATTTTTCTCCAAAACTATAACAGATGCAAGCTTGTCCTGTTTGGTGGAGATGATATTTAATAAAATAAGTAGAAATCCACTAAAAGTTTTGTTTGGTTATCTTGCAATCCCGAGATAATCGTCTCCATGCTCCAAATCCATTTTAAAGCCATTTTTAAGGCATTTCGCGCATACATGAAATGAACACATTTTTCTCCAAAACTATAACAGATGCAAGCTTGTCCTGTTTAGTGGAGATGATATTTAATAAAATAAGTAGAAATCCACTAAAAGTTTTGTTTGGTTATCTTGCAATCCCGAGATAATCGTTTCCATGCTCCAAATCCATTTTAAAGCCATTTTTAAGGCATTTCGCGCATACATGAAATGAACACATTTTTCTCCAAAACTTTAACAGATGCAAGCTTGTCCTGTTTGGTGGAGATGATATTTAATAAAATAAGTAGAAATCCACTAAAAGTTTTGTTTGGTTATCTTGCAATCCCGAGATAATCGTCTCCATGCTCCAAATCCATTTTAAAGCCATTTTTAAGGCATTTCGCGCATACATGAAATGAACACATTTTTCTCCAAAACTATAACAGATGCAAGCTTGTCCTGTTTGGTGGAGATGATATTTAATAAAATAAGTAGAAATCCACTAAAAGTTTTGTTTGGTTATCTTGCAATCCCGAGATAATCGTCTCCATGCTCCAAATCCATTTTAAAGCCATTTTTAAGGCATTTCGCGCATACATGAAATGAACACATTTTTCTCCAAAACTATAACAGATGCAAGCTTGTCCTGTTTGGTGGAGATGATATTTAATAAAATAAGTAGAAATCCACTAAAAGTTTTGTTTGGTTATCTTGCAATCCCGAGATAATCGTCTCCATGCTCCAAATCCATTTTAAAGCCATTTTTAAGGCATTTCGCGCATACATGAAATGAACACATTTTTCTCCAAAACTATAACAGATGCAAGCTTGTCCTGTTTGGTGGAGATAATATTTAATAAAATAAGTAGAAATCTACTAAAAGTTTCGTTTGTTTATATTGCCATCCTGAGATAATCGTCTCCATGCTCCAAATCCATTTTAAAGCCATTTTTAAGGCATTTTGCGCATACATGAAATGAACACATTTTTCTCCAAAACTATAACACATGCAATCTTGTCCTGTTTGGTGGAGATGATATTTAATAAAATAAGTAGAAATCCACTAAAAGTTTTGTTTGGTTATCTTGCAATCCCGAGATAATCGTCTCCATGCTCCAAATCCATTTTAAAGCCATTTTTAAGGCATTTCGCGCATACATGAAATGAACACATTTTTCTCCAAAACTATAACAGATGCAAGCTTGTCCTGTTTGGTGGAGATGATATTTAATAAAATAAGTAGAAATCCACTAAAAGTTTTGTTTGGTTATCTTGCAATCCCGAGATAATCGTCTCCATGCTCCAAATCCATTTTAAAGCCATTTTTAAGGCATTTCGCGCATACATGAAATGAACACATTTTTCTCCAAAACTATAACAGATGCAAGCTTGTCCTGTTTGGTGGAGATGATATTTAATAAAATAAGTAGAAATCCACTAAAAGTTTTGTTTGGTTATCTTGCAATCCCGAGATAATCGTCTCCATGCTCCCAATCCATTTTAAAGCCATTTTTAAGGCATTTCGCGCATACATGAAATGAACACATTTTTCTCCAAAACTATAACAGATGCAAGCTTGTCCTGTTTGGTGGAGATGATATTTAATAAAATAAGTAGAAATCCACTAAAAGTTTTGTTTGGTTATCTTGCAATCCCGAGATAATCGTCTCCATGCTCCAAATCCATTTTAAAGCCGTTTTTAAGGCATTTCGCGCATACATGAAATGAACACATTTTTCTCCAAAACTATAACAGATGCAAGCTTGTCCTGTTTGGTGGAGATGATATTTAATAAAATAAGTAGAAATCCACTAAAAGTTTTGTTTGGTTATCTTGCAATCCCGAGATAATCGTCTCCATGCTCCAAATCCATTTTAAAGCCATTTTTAAGGCATTTCGCGCATACATGAAATGAACACATTTTTCTCCAAAACTATAACAGATGCAAGCTTGTCCTGTTTGGTGGAGATGATATTTAATAAAATAAGTAGAAATCCATTAAAAGTTTTGTTTGGTTATCTTGCAATCCCGAGATAATCGTCTCCATGCTCCAAATCCATTTTAAAGCCATTTTTAAGGCATTTCGCGCATACATGAAATGAACACATTTTTCTCCAAAACTATAACAGATGCAAGCTTGTCCTGTTTGGTGGAGATGATATTTAATAAAATAAGTAGAAATCCACTAAAAGTTTTGTTTGGTTATCTTGCAATCCCGAGATAATCGTCTCCATGCTCCAAATCCATTTTAAAGCCATTTTTAAGGCATTTCGCGCATACATGAAATGAACACATTTTTCTCCAAAACTATAACAGATGCAAGCTTGTCCTGTTTGGTGGAGATGATATTTAATAAAATAAGTAGAAATCCACTAAAAGTTTTGTTTGGTTATATTGCAATCCCGAGATACTCGTCTCCATGCTCCAAATCCATTTTAAAGCCATTTTTAAGGCATTTCGCGCATACATGAAATGAACACATTTTTCTCCAAAACTATAACAGATGCAAGCTTGTCCTGTTTGGTGGAGATGATATTTAATAAAATAAGTAGAGATCCACTAAAAGTTTTGTTTGGTTATCTTGCAATCCCGAGATAATCGTCTCCATGCTCCAAATCCATTTTAAAGCCATTTTTAAGGCATTTCGCGCATACATGAAATGAACACATTTTTCTCCAAAACTATAACAGATGCAAGCTTGTCCTGTTTGGTGGAGATAATATTTAATAAAATAAGTAGAAATCTACTAAAAGTTTCGTTTGTTTATATTGCCATTCTGAGATAATCGTCTCCATGCTCCAAATCCATTTTAAAGCCATTTTTAAGGCATTTTGCGCATACATGAAATGAACACATTTTTCTCCAAAACTATAACACATGCAAGCTTGTCCTGTTTGGTGGAGATGATATTTAATAAAATAAGTAGAAATCCACTAAAAGTTTTGTTTGGTTATCTTGCAATCCCGAGATAATCGTCTCCATGCTCCAAATCCATTTTAAAGCCATTTTTAAGGCATTTCGCGCATACATGAAATGAACACATTTTTCTCCAAAACTATAACAGATGCAAGCTTGTCCTGTTTGGTGGAGATGATATTTAATAAAATAAGTAGAAATCCACTAAAAGTTTTGTTTGGTTATCTTGCAATCCCGAGATAATCGTCTCCATGCTCCAAATCCATTTTAAAGCCATTTTTAAGGCATTTCGCGCATACATGAAATGAACACATTTTTCTCCAAAACTATAACAGATGCAAGCTTGTCCTGTTTGGTGGAGATGATATTTAATAAAATAAGTAGAAATCCACTAAAAGTTTTGTTTGGTTATCTTGCAATCCCGAGATAATCGTCTCCATGCTCCAAATCCATTTTAAAGCCATTTTTAAGGCATTTCGCGCATACATGAAATGAACACATTTTTCTCCAAAACTATAACAGATGCAAGCTTGTCCTGTTTGGTGGAGATGATATTTAATAAAATAAGTAGAAATCCACTAAAAGTTTTGTTTGGTTATCTTGCAATCCCGAGATAATCGTCTCCATGCTCCAAATCCATTTTAAAGCCATTTTTAAGGCATTTCGCGCATACATGAAATGAACACATTTTTCTCCAAAACTATAACAGATGCAAGCTTGTCCTGTTTGGTGGAGATGATATTTAATAAAATAAGTAGAAATCCACTAAAAGTTTTGTTTGGTTATCTTGCAATCCCGAGATAATCGTCTCCATGCTCCAAATCCATTTTAAAGCCATTTTTAAGGCATTTCGCGCATACATGAAATGAACACATTTTTCTCCAAAACTATAACAGATGCAAGCTTGTCCTGTTTGGTGGAGATGATATTTAATAAAATAAGTAGAAATCCACTAAAAGTTTTGTTTGGTTATCTTGCAATCCCGAGATAATCGTCTCCATGCTCCAAATCCATTTTAAAGCCGTTTTTAAGGCATTTCGCGCATACATGAAATGAACACATTTTTCTCCAAAACTATAACAGATGCAAGCTTGTCCTGTTTGGTGGAGATGATATTTAATAAAATAAGTAGAAATCCACTAAAAGTTTTGTTTGGTTATCTTGCAATCCCGAGATAATCGTCTCCATGCTCCAAATCCATTTTAAAGCCGTTTTTAAGGCATTTCGCGCATACATGAAATGAACACATTTTTCTCCAAAACTATAACAGATGCAAGCTTGTCCTGTTTGGTGGAGATGATATTTAATAAAATAAGTAGAAATCCACTAAAAGTTTTGTTTGGTTATCTTGCAATCCCGAGATAATCGTCTCCATGCTCCAAATCCATTTTAAAGCCATTTTTAAGGCATTTCGCGCTTACATGAAATGAACACATTTTTCTCCAAAACTATAACAGATGCAAGCTTGTCCTGTTTGGTGGAGATGATATTTAATAAAATAAGTAGAAATCCATTAAAAGTTTTGTTTGGTTATCTTGCAATCCCGAGATAATCGTCTCCATGCTCCAAATCCATTTTAAAGCCATTTTTAAGGCATTTCGCGCATACATGAAATGAACACATTTTTCTCCAAAACTATAACAGATGCAAGCTTGTCCTGTTTGGTGGAGATGATATTTAATAAAATAAGTAGAAATCCACTAAAAGTTTTGTTTGGTTATCTTGCAATCCCGAGATAATCGTCTCCATGCTCCAAATCCATTTTAAAGCCATTTTTAAGGCATTTCGCGCATACATGAAATGAACACATTTTTCTCCAAAACTATAACAGATGCAAGCTTGTCCTGTTTGGTGGAGATGATATTTAATAAAATAAGTAGAAATCCACTAAAAGTTTTGTTTGGTTATATTGCAATCCCGAGATACTCGTCTCCATGCTCCAAATCCATTTTAAAGCCATTTTTAAGGCATTTCGCGCATACATGAAATGAACACATTTTTCTCCAAAACTATAACAGATGCAAGCTTGTCCTGTTTGGTGGAGATGATATTTAATAAAATAAGTAGAGATCCACTAAAAGTTTTGTTTGGTTATCTTGCAATCCGGAGATAATCGTCTCCATGCTCCAAATCCATTTTAAAGCCATTTTTAAGGCATTTCGCGCATACATGAAATGAACACATTTTTCTCCAAAACTATAACAGATGCAAGCTTGTCCTGTTTGGTGGAGATAATATTTAATAAAATAAGTAGAAATCTACTAAAAGTTTCGTTTGTTTATATTGCCATTCTGAGATAATCGTCTCCATGCTCCAAATCCATTTTAAAGCCATTTTTAAGGCATTTTGCGCATACATGAAATGAACACATTTTTCTCCAAAACTATAACACATGCAAGCTTGTCCTGTTTGGTGGAGATGATATTTAATAAAATAAGTAGAAATCCACTAAAAGTTTTGTTTGGTTATCTTGCAATCCCGAGATAATCGTCTCCATGCTCCAAATCCATTTTAAAGCCATTTTTAAGGCATTTCGCGCATACATGAAATGAACACATTTTTCTCCAAAACTATAACAGATGCAAGCTTGTCCTGTTTGGTGGAGATGATATTTAATAAAATAAGTAGAAATCCACTAAAAGTTTTGTTTGGTTATCTTGCAATCCCGAGATAATCGTCTCCATGCTCCAAATCCATTTTAAAGCCATTTTTAAGGCATTTCGCGCATACATGAAATGAACACATTTTTCTCCAAAACTATAACAGATGCAAGCTTGTCCTGTTTGGTGGAGATGATATTTAATAAAATAAGTAGAAATCCACTAAAAGTTTTGTTTGGTTATCTTGCAATCCCGAGATAATCGTCTCCATGCTCCAAATCCATTTTAAAGCCATTTTTAAGGCATTTCGCGCATACATGAAATGAACACATTTTTCTCCAAAACTATAACAGATGCAAGCTTGTCCTGTTTGGTGGAGATGATATTTAATAAAATAAGTAGAAATCCACTAAAAGTTTTGTTTGGTTATCTTGCAATCCCGAGATAATCGTCTCCATGCTCCAAATCCATTTTAAAGCCATTTTTAAGGCATTTCGCGCATACATGAAATGAACACATTTTTCTCCAAAACTATAACAGATGCAAGCTTGTCCTGTTTGGTGGAGATGATATTTAATAAAATAAGTAGAAATCCACTAAAAGTTTTGTTTGGTTATCTTGCAATCCCGAGATAATCGTCTCCATGCTCCAAATCCATTTTAAAGCCATTTTTAAGGCATTTCGCGCATACATGAAATGAACACATTTTTCTCCAAAACTATAACAGATGCAAGCTTGTCCTGTTTGGTGGAGATGATATTTAATAAAATAAGTAGAAATCCACTAAAAGTTTTGTTTGGTTATCTTGCAATCCCGAGATAATCGTCTCCATGCTCCAAATCCATTTTAAAGCCATTTTTAAGGCATTTCGCGCATACATGAAATGAACACATTTTTCTCCAAAACTATAACAGATGCAAGCTTGTCCTGTTTGGTGGAGATGATATTTAATAAAATAAGTAGAAATCCACTAAAAGTTTTGTTTGGTTATCTTGCAATCCCGAGATAATCGTCTCCATGCTCCAAATCCATTTTAAAGCCATTTTTAAGGCATTTCGCGCATACATGAAATGAACACATTTTTCTCCAAAACTATAACAGATGCAAGCTTGTCCTGTTTGGTGGAGATGATATTTAATAAAATAAGTAGAAATCCACTAAAAGTTTTGTTTGGTTATCTTGCAATCCCGAGATAATCGTCTCCATGCTCCAAATCCATTTTAAAGCCATTTTTAAGGCATTTCGCGCATACATGAAATGAACACATTTTTCTCCAAAACTATAACAGATGCAAGCTTGTCCTGTTTGGTGGAGATGACATTTAATAAAATAAGTAGAAATCCACTAAAAGTTTTGTTTGGTTATCTTGCAATCCCGAGATAATCGTCTCCATGCTCCAAATCCATTTTAAAGCCATTTTTAAGGCATTTCGCGCATACATGAAATGAACACATTTTTCTCCAAAACTATAACAGATGCAAGCTTGTCCTGTTTGGTGGAAATGATATTTAATAAAATAAGTAGAAATCCACTAAAAGTTTTGTTTGGTTATATTGCAATCCCGAGATAATCGTCTCCATGCTCCAAATCCATTTTAAAGCCATTTTTAAGGCATTTCGCGCATACATGAAATGAACACATTTTTCTCCAAAACTATAACAGATGCAAGCTTGTCCTGTTTGGTGGAGATGATATTTAATAAAATAAGTAGAAATCCACTAAAAAGTTTGTTTGGTTATCTTGCAATCCCGAGATAATCGTCTCCATGCTCCAAATCCATTTTAAAGCCATTTTTAAGGCATTTCGCGCATACATGAAATGAACACATTTTTCTCCAAAACTATAACAGATGCAAGCTTGTCCTGTTTGGTGGAGATGATATTTAATAAAATAAGTAGAAATCCACTAAAGGTTTTGTTTGGTTATCTTGCAATCCCGAGATAATCGTCTCCATGCTCCAAATCCATTTTAAAGCCATTTTTAAGGCATTTCGCGCATACATGAAATGAACACATTTTTCTCCAAAACTATAACAGATGCAAGCTTGTCCTGTTTGGTGGAGATGATATTTAATAAAATAAGTAGAAATCCACTAAAAGTTTTGTTTGGTTATCTTGCAATCCCGAGATAATCGTCTCCATGCTCCAAATCCATTTTAAAGCCATTTTTAAGGCATTTCGCGCATACATGAAATGAACACATTTTTCTCCAAAACTATAACAGATGCAAGCTTGTCCTGTTTGGTGGAGATGATATTTAATAAAATAAGTAGAAATCCACTAAAAGTTTTGTTTGGTTATCTTGCAATCCCGAGATAATCGTCTCCATGCTCCAAATCCATTTTAAAGCCATTTTTAAGGCATTTCGCGCATACATGAAATGAACACATTTTTCTCCAAAACTATAACAGATGCAAGATTGTCCTGTTTGGTGGAGATGATATTTAATAAAATAAGTAGAAATCCACTAAAAGTTTTGTTTGGTTATCTTGCAATCCCGAGATAATCGTCTCCATGCTCCAAATCCATTTTAAAGCCATTTTTAAGGCATTTCGCGCATACATGAAATGAACACATTTTTCTCCAAAACTATAACAGATGCAAGCTTGTCCTGTTTGGTGGAGATGATATTTAATAAAATAAGTAGAAATCTACTAAAAGTTTTGTTTGGTTATCTTGCAATCCCGAGATAATCGTCTCCATGCTCCAAATCCATTTTAAAGCCATTTCAAAGGCATTTTGCGCATACATGAAATGAACACATTTTTCTCCAAAACTATAACACATGCAAGCTTGTACTGTTTGGTGGAGATGATATTTAATAAAATAAGTAGAAATCCACTAAAAGTTTTGTTTGGTTATCTTGCAATCCCGAGATAATCGTCTCCATGCTCCAAATCCATTTTAAAGCCATTTTTAAGGCATTTCGCGCATACATGAAATGAACACATTTTTCTCCAAAACTATAACAGATGCAAGCTTGTCCTGTTTGGTGGAGATGATATTTAATAAAATAAGTAGAAATCCACTAAAAGTTTTGTTTGGTTATCTTGCAATCCCGAGATAATCGTCTCCATGCTCCAAATCCATTTTAAAGCCATTTTTAAGGCATTTCGCGCATACATGAAATGAACACATTTTTCTCCAAAACTATAACAGATGCAAGCTTGTCCTGTTTGGTGGAGATGATATTTAATAAAATAAGTAGAAATCCACTAAAAGTTTTGTTTGGTTATCTTGCAATCCCGAGATAATCGTCTCCATGCTCCAAATCCATTTTAAAGCCATTTTTAAGGCATTTCGCGCATACATGAAATGAACACATTTTTCTCCAAAACTATAACAGATGCAAGCTTGTCCTGTTTGGTGGAGATGATATTTAATAAAATAAGTAGAAATCCACTAAAAGTTTTGTTTGGTTATCTTGCAATCCCGAGATAATCGTCTCCATGCTCCAAATCCATTTTAAAGCCATTTTTAAGGCATTTCGCGCATACATGAAATGAACACATTTTTCTCCAAAACTATAACAGATGCAAGCTTGTCCTGTTTGGTGGAGATGATATTTAATAAAATAAGTAGAAATCCACTAAAAGTTTTGTTTGGTTATATTGCAATCCCGAGATAATCGTCTCCATGCTCCAAATCCATTTTAAAGCCATTTTTAAGGCATTTCGCGCATACATGAAATGAACACATTTTTCTCCAAAACTATAACAGATGCAAGCTTGTCCTGTTTGGTGGAGATGATATTTAATAAAATAAGTAGAAATCCACTAAAAGTTTTGTTTGGTTATCTTGCAATCCCGAGATAATCGTCTCCATGCTCCAAATCCATTTTAAAGCCATTTTTAAGGCATTTCGCGCATACATGAAATGAACACATTTTTCTCCAAAACTATAACAGATGCAAGCTTGTCCTGTTTGGTGGAGATGATATTTAATAAAATAAGTAGAAATCCACTAAAAGTTTTGTTTGGTTATCTTGCAATCCCGAGATAATCGTCTCCATGCTCCAAATCCATTTTAAAGCCATTTTTAAGGCATTTCGCGCATACATGAAATGAACACATTTTTCTCCAAAACTATAACAGATGCAAGCTTGTCCTGTTTGGTGGAGATGATATTTAATAAAATAAGTAGAAATCCACTAAAAGTTTTGTTTGGTTATCTTGCAATCCCGAGATAATCGTCTCCATGCTCCAAATCCATTTTAAAGCCATTTTTAAGGCATTTCGCGCATACATGAAATGAACACATTTTTCTCCAAAACTATAACAGATGCAAGCTTGTCCTGTTTGGTGGAGATGATATTTAATAAAATAAGTAGAAATCCACTAAAAGTTTTGTTTGGTTATCTTGCAATCCCGAGATAATCGTCTCCATGCTCCAAATCCATTTTAAAGCCATTTTTAAGGCATTTCGCGCATACATGAAATGAACACATTTTTCTCCAAAACTATAACAGATGCAAGCTTGTCCTGTTTGGTGGAGATAATATTTAATAAAATAAGTAGAAATCTACTAAAAGTTTCGTTTGTTTATATTGCCATCCTGAGATAATCGTCTCCATGCTCCAAATCCATTTTAAAGCCATTTCAAAGGCATTTTGCGCATACATGAAATGAACACATTTTTCTCCAAAACTATAACACATGCAAGCTTGTCCTGTTTGGTGGAGATGATATTTAATAAAATAAGTAGAAATCAACTAAAAGTTTTGTTTGGTTATCTTGCAATCCCGAGATAATCGTCTCTATGCTCCAAATCCATTTTAAAGCCATTTTTAAGGCATTTCGCGCATACATGAAATGAACACATTTTTCTCCAAAACTATAACAGATGCAAGCTTGTCCTGTTTGGTGGAGATGATATTTAATAAAATAAGTAGAAATCCACTAAAAGTTTTGTTTGGTTATCTTGCAATCCCGAGATAATCGTCTCCATGCTCCAAATCCATTTTAAAGCCATTTTAAAGGCATTTCGCGCATACATGAAATGAACACATTTTTCTCCAAAACTATAACAGATGCAAGCTTGTCCTGTTCGGTGGAGATGATATTTAATAAAATAAGTAGAAATCCACTAAAGGTTTTGTTTGGTTATCTTGCAATCCCGAGATAATCGTCTCCATGCTCCAAATCCATTTTAAAGCCATTTTTAAGGCATTTCGCGCATACATGAAATGAACACATTTTTCTCCAAAACTATAACAGATGCAATCTTGTCCTGTTTGGTGGAGATGATATTTAATAAAATAAGTAGAAATCCACTAAAAGTTTTGTTTGGTTATCTTGCAATCCCGAGATAATCGTCTCCATGCTCCAAATCCATTTTAAAGCCATTTCAAAGGCATTTTGCGCATACATGAAATGAACACATTTTTCTCCAAAACTATAACACATGCAAGCTTGTCCTGTTTGGTGGAGATGATATTTAATAAAATAAGTAGAAATCCACTAAAAGTTTTGTTTGGTTATCTTGCAATCCCGAGATAATCGTCTCCATGCTCCAAATCCATTTTAAAGCCATTTTTAAGGCATTTCGCGCATACATGAAATGAACACATTTTTCTCCAAAACTATAACAGATGCAAGCTTGTCCTGTTTGGTGGAGATAATATTTAATAAAATAAGTAGAAATCTACTAAAAGTTTCGTTTGTTTATATTGCCATCCTGAGATAATCGTCTCCATGCTCCAAATCCATTTTAAAGCCATTTCAAAGGCATTTTGCGCATACATGAAATGAACACATTTTTCTCCAAAACTATAACACATGCAAGCTTGTCCTGTTTGGTGGAGATGATATTTAATAAAATAAGTAGAAATCCACTAAAAGTTTTGTTTGGTTATCTTGCAATCCCGAGATAATCGTCTCCATGCTCCAAATCCATTTTAAAGCCATTTTTAAGGCATTTCGCGCATACATGAAATGAACACATTTTTCTCCAAAACTATAACAGATGCAAGCTTGTCCTGTTTGGTGGAGATGATATTTAATAAAATAAGTAGAAATCCACTAAAAGTTTTGTTTGGTTATCTTGCAATCCCGAGATAATCGTCTCCATGCTCCAAATCCATTTTAAAGTCATTTTTAAGGCATTTCGCGCATACATGAAATGAACACATTTTTCTCCAAAACTATAACAGATGCAAGCTTGTCCTGTTTGGTGGAGATGATATTTAATAAAATAAGTAGAAATCCACTAAACGTTTTGTTTGGTTATCTTGCAATCCCGAGATAATCGTCTCCATGCTCCAAATCCATTTTAAAGCCATTTCAAAGGCATTTTGCGCATACATGAAATGAACACATTTTTCTCCAAAACTATAACACATGCAAGCTTGTCCTGTTTGGTGGAGATGATATTTAATAAAATAAGTAGAAATCCACTAAAAGTTTTGTTTGGTTATCTTGCAATCCCGAGATAATCGTCTCCATGCTCCAAATCCATTTTAAAGCCATTTTTAAGGCATTTCGCGCATACATGAAATGAACACATTTTTCTCCAAAACTATAACAGATGCAAGCTTGTCCTGTTTGGTGGAGATGATATTTAATAAAATAAGTAGAAATCCACTAAAAGTTTTGTTTGGTTATCTTGCAATCCCGAGATAATCGTCTCCATGCTCCAAATCCATTTTAAAGTCATTTTTAAGGCATTTCGCGCATACATGAAATGAACACATTTTTCTCCAAAACTATAACAGATGCAAGCTTGTCCTGTTTGGTGGAGATGATATTTAATAAAATAAGTAGAAATCCACTAAAAGTTTTGTTTGGTTATCTTGCAATCCCGAGATAATCGTCTCCATGCTCCAAATCCATTTTAAAGCCATTTCAAAGGCATTTTGCGCATACATGAAATGAACACATTTTTCTCCAAAACTATAACACATGCAAGCTTGTCCTGTTTGGTGGAGATGATATTTAATAAAATAAGTAGAAATCCACTAAAAGTTTTGTTTGGTTATCTTGCAATCCCGAGATAATCGTCTCCATGCTCCAAATCCATTTTAAAGCCATTTTTAAGGCATTTCGCGCATACATGAAATGAACACATTTTTCTCCAAAACTATAACAGATGCAAGCTTGTCCTGTTTGGTGGAGATGATATTTAATAAAATAAGTAGAAATCCACTAAAAGTTTTGTTTGGTTATCTTGCAATCCCGAGATAATCGTCTCCATGCTCCAAATCCATTTTAAAGCCATTTTTAAGGCATTTCGCGCATACATGAAATGAACAAATTTTTCTCCAAAACTATAACAGATGCAAGCTTGTCCTGTTTGGTGGAGATGATATTTAATAAAATAAGTAGAAATCCACTAAAAGTTTTGTTTGGTTATCTTGCAATCCCGAGATAATCGTCTCCATGCTCCAAATCCATTTTAAAGCCATTTTTAAGGCATTTCGCGCATACATGAAATGAACACATTTTTCTCCAAAACTATAACAGATGCAAGCTTGTCCTGTTTGGTGGAGATGATATTTAATAAAATAAGTAGAAATCCACTAAAAGTTTTGTTTGGTTATATTGCAATCCCGAGATAATCGTCTCCATGCTCCAAATCCATTTTAAAGCCATTTTTAAGGCATTTCGCGCATACATGAAATGAACACATTTTTCTCCAAAACTATAACAGATGCAAGCTTGTCCTGTTTGGTGGAGATGATATTTAATAAAATAAGTAGAAATCCACTAAAAGTTTTGTTTGGTTATCTTGCAATCCCGAGATAATCGTCTCCATGCTCCAAATCCATTTTAAAGCCATTTTTAAGGCATTTCGCGCATACATGAAATGAACACATTTTTCTCCAAAACTATAACAGATGCAAGCTTGTCCTGTTTGGTGGAGATGATATTTAATAAAATAAGTAGAAATCCACTAAAAGTTTTGTTTGGTTATCTTGCAATCCCGAGATAATCGTCTCCATGCTCCAAATCCATTTTAAAGCCATTTTTAAGGCATTTCGCGCATACATGAAATGAACACATTTTTCTCCAAAACTATAACAGATGCAAGCTTGTCCTGTTTGGTGGAGATAATATTTAATAAAATAAGTAGAAATCTACTAAAAGTTTCGTTTGTTTATATTGCCATCCTGAGATAATCGTCTCCATGCTCCAAATCCATTTTAAAGCCATTTCAAAGGCATTTTGCGCATACAGGAAATGAACACATTTTTCTCCAAAACTATAACACATGCAAGCTTGTCTTGTTTGGTGGAGATGATATTTAATAAAATAAGTAGAAATCCACTAAAAGTTTTGTTTGGTTATCTTGCAATCCCGAGATAATCGTCTCCATGCTCCAAATCCAATTTAAAGCCATTTTTAAGGCATTTCGCGCATACATGAAATGAACACATTTTTCTCCAAAACTATAACAGATGCAAGCTTGTCCTGTTTGGTGGAGATGATATTTAATAAAATAAGTAGAAATCCACTAAAAGTTTTGTTTGGTTATCTTGCAATCCCGAGATAATCGTCTCCATGCTCCAAATCCATTTTAAAGCCATTATTAAGGCATTTCGCGCATACATGAAATGAACACATTTTTCTCCAAAACTATAACAGATGCAAGCTTGTCCTGTTTGGTGGAGATGATATTTAATAAAATAAGTAGAAATCCACTAAAAGTTTTGTTTGGTTATCTTGCAATCCCGAGATAATCGTCTCCATGCTCCAAATCCATTTTAAAGCCATTTTTAAGGCATTTCGCGCATACATGAAATGAACACATTTTTCTCCAAAACTATAACAGATGCAAGATTGTCCTGTTTGGTGGAGATGATATTTAATAAAATAAGTAGAAATCCACTAAAAGTTTTGTTTGGTTATCTTGCAATCCCGAGATAATCGTCTCCATGCTCCAAATCCATTTTAAAGCCATTTTTAAGGCATTTCGCGCATACATGAAATGAACACATTTTTCTCCAAAACTATAACAGATGCAAGCTTGTCCTGTTTGGTGGAGATGATATTTAATAAAATAAGTAGAAATCCACTAAAAGTTTTGTTTGGTTATATTGCAATCCCGAGATAATCGTCTCCATGCTCCAAATCCATTTTAAAGCCATTTTTAAGGCATTTCGCGCATACATGAAATGAACACATTTTTCTCCAAAACTATAACAGATGCAAGCTTGTCCTGTTTGGTGGAGATGATATTTAATAAAATAAGTAGAAATCCACTAAAAGTTTTGTTTGGTTATCTTGCAATCCCGAGATAATCGTCTCCATGCTCCAAATCCATTTTAAAGCCATTTTTAAGGCATTTCGCGCATACATGAAATGAACACATTTTTCTCCAAAACTATAACAGATGCAAGCTTGTCCTGTTTGGTGGAGATGATATTTAATAAAATAAGTAGAAATCCACTAAAAGTTTTGTTTGGTTATCTTGCAATCCCGAGATAATCGTCTCCATGCTCCAAATCCATTTTAAAGCCATTTTTAAGGCATTTCGCGCATACATGAAATGAACACATTTTTCTCCAAAACTATAACAGATGCAAGCTTGTCCTGTTTGGTGGAGATAATATTTAATAAAATAAGTAGAAATCTACTAAAAGTTTCGTTTGTTTATATTGCCATCCTGAGATAATCGTCTCCATGCTCCAAATCCATTTTAAAGCCATTTCAAAGGCATTTTGCGCATACATGAAATGAACACATTTTTCTCCAAAACTATAACACATGCAAGCTTGTCTTGTTTGGTGGAGATGATATTTAATAAAATAAGTAGAAATCCACTAAAAGTTTTGTTTGGTTATCTTGCAATCCCGAGATAATCATCTCCATGCTCCAAATCCATTTTAAAGCCATTTTTAAGGCATTTCGCGCATACATGAAATGAACACATTTTTCTCCAAAACTATAACAGATGCAAGCTTGTCCTGTTTGGTGGAGATGATATTTAATAAAATAAGTAGAAATCCACTAAAAGTTTTGTTTGGTTATCTTGCAATCCCGAGATAATCGTCTCCATGCTCCAAATCCATTTTAAAGCCATTTTTAAGGCATTTCGCGCATACATGAAATGAACACATTTTTCTCCAAAACTATAACAGATGCAAGCTTGTCCTGTTTGGTGGAGATAATATTTAATAAAATAAGTAGAAATCTACTAAAAGTTTCGTTTGTTTATATTGCCATCCTGAGATAATCGTCTCCATGCTCCAAATCCATTTTAAAGCCATTTCAAAGGCATTTTGCGCATACATGAAATGAACACATTTTTCTCCAAAACTATAACACATGCAAGCTTGTCCTGTTTGGTGGAGATGATATTTAATAAAATAAGTAGAAATCCACTAAAAGTTTTGTTTGGTTATCTTGCAATCCCGAGATAATCGTCTCCATGCTCCAAATCCATTTTAAAGCCATTTTTAAGGCATTTCGCGCATACATGAAATGAACACATTTTTCTCCAAAACTATAACAGATGCAAGCTTGTCCTGTTTGGTGGAGATGATATTTAATAAAATAAGTAGAAATCCACTAAAAGTTTTGTTTGGTTATATTGCAATCCCGAGATAATCGTCTCCATGCTCCAAATCCATTTTAAAGCCATTTTTAAGGCATTTCGCGCATACATGAAATGAACACATTTTTCTCCAAAACTATAACAGATGCAAGCTTGTCCTGTTTGGTGGAGATGATATTTAATAAAATAAGTAGAAATCCACTAAAAGTTTTGTTTGGTTATCTTGCAATCCCGAGATAATCGTCTCCATGCTCCAAATCCATTTTAAAGCCATTTTTAAGGCATTTCGCGCATACATGAAATGAACACATTTTTCTCCAAAACTATAACAGATGCAAGCTTGTCCTGTTTGGTGGAGATGATATTTAATAAAATAAGTAGAAATCCACTAAAAGTTTTGTTTGGTTATCTTGCAATCCCGAGATAATCGTCTCCATGCTCCAAATCCATTTTAAAGCCATTTTTAAGGCATTTCGCGCATACATGAAATGAACACATTTTTCTCCAAAACTATAACAGATGCAAGCTTGTCCTGTTTGGTGGAGATGATATTTAATAAAATAAGTAGAAATCCACTAAAAGTTTTGTTTGGTTATCTTGCAATCCCGAGATAATCGTCTCCATGCTCCAAATCCATTTTAAAGCCATTTTTAAGGCATTTCGCGCATACATGAAATGAACACATTTTTCTCCAAAACTATAACAGATGCAAGCTTGTCCTGTTTGGTGGAGATGATATTTAATAAAATAAGTAGAAATCCACTAAAAGTTTTGTTTGGTTATCTTGCAATCCCGAGATAATCGTCTCTATGCTCCAAATCCATTTTAAAGCCATTTTTAAGGCATTTCGCGCATACATGAAATGAACACATTTTTCTCCAAAACTATAACAGATGCAAGCTTGTCCTGTTTGGTGGAGATGATATTTAATAAAATAAGTAGAAATCCACTAAAAGTTTTGTTTGGTTATCTTGCAATCCCGAGATAATCGTCTCCATGCTCCAAATCCATTTTAAAGCCATTTCAAAGGCATTTTGCGCATACATGAAATGAACACATTTTTCTCCAAAACTATAACAGATGCAAGCTTGTCCTGTTCGGTGGAGATGATATTTAATAAAATAAGTAGAAATCCACTAAAAGTTTTGTTTGGTTATCTTGCAATCCCGAGATAATCGTCTCCATGCTCCAAATCCATTTTAAAGCCATTTTTAAGGCATTTCGCGCATACATGAAATGAACACATTTTTCTCCAAAACTATAACAGATGCAATCTTGTCCTGTTTGGTGGAGATGATATTTAATAAAATAAGTAGAAATCCACTAAAAGTTTTGTTTGGTTATCTTGCAATCCCGAGATAATCGTCTCCATGCTCCAAATCCATTTTAAAGCCATTTCAAAGGCATTTTGCGCATACATGAAATGAACACATTTTTCTCCAAAACTATAACACATGCAAGCTTGTCCTGTTTGGTGGAGATGATATTTAATAAAATAAGTAGAAATCCACTAAAAGTTTTGTTTGGTTATCTTGCAATCCCGAGATAATCGTCTCCATGCTCCAAATCCATTTTAAAGCCATTTTTAGGGCATTTCGCGCATACATGAAATGAACACATTTTTCTCCAAAACTATAACAGATGCAAGCTTGTCCTGTTTGGTGGAGATGATATTTAATAAAATAAGTAGAAATCCACTAAAAGTTTTGTTTGGTTATCTTGCAATCCCGAGATAATCGTCTCCATGCTCCAAATCCATTTTAAAGCCATTTTTAAGGCATTTCGCGCATACATGAAATGAACACATTTTTCTCCAAAACTATAACAGATGCAAGCTTGTCCTGTTTGGTGGAGATGATATTTAATAAAATAAGTAGAAATCCACTAAAAGTTTTGTTTGGTTATCTTGCAATCCCGAGATAATCGTCTCCATGCTCCAAATCCATTTTAAAGCCATTTTTAAGGCATTTCGCGCATACATGAAATGAACACATTTTTCTCCAAAACTATAACAGATGCAAGCTTGTCCTGTTTGGTGGAGATGATATTTAATAAAATAAGTAGAAATCCACTAAAAGTTTTGTTTGGTTATCTTGCAATCCCGAGATAATCGTCTCCATGCTCCAAATCCATTTTAAAGCCATTTTTAAGGCATTTCGCGCATACATGAAATGAACACATTTTTCTCCAAAACTATAACAGATGCAAGCTTGTCCTGTTTGGTGGAGATGATATTTAATAAAATAAGTAGAAATCCACTAAAAGTTTTGTTTGGTTATCTTGCAATCCCGAGATAATCGTCTCCATGCTCCAAATCCATTTTAAAGCCATTTTAAGGCATTTCGCGCATACATGAAATGAACACATTTTTCTCCAAAACTTTAACAGATGCAAGCTTGTCCTGTTTGGTGGAGATGATATTTAATAAAATAAGTAGAAATCCACTAAAAGTTTTGTTTGGTTATCTTGCAATCCCGAGATAATCGTCTCCATGCTCCAAATCCATTTTAAAGCCATTTTTAAGGCATTTCGCGCATACATGAAATGAACACATTTTTCTCCAAAACTATAACAGATGCAAGCTTGTCCTGTTTGGTGGAGATGATATTTAATAAAATAAGTAGAAATCCACTAAAAGTTTTGTTTGGTTATCTTGCAATCCCGAGATAATCGTCTCCATGCTCCAAATCCATTTTAAAGCCATTTTTAAGGCATTTCGCGCATACATGAAATGAACACATTTTTCTCCAAAACTATAACAGATGCAAGCTTGTCCTGTTTGGTGGAGATGATATTTAATAAAATAAGTAGAAATCCACTAAAAGTTTTGTTTGGTTATCTTGCAATCCCGAGATAATCGTCTCCATGCTCCAAATCCATTTTAAAGCCATTTTTAAGGCATTTCGCGCATACATGAAATGAACACATTTTTCTCCAAAACTATAACAGATGCAAGCTTGTCCTGTTTGGTGGAGATAATATTTAATAAAATAAGTAGAAATCTACTAAAAGTTTCGTTTGTTTATATTGCCATCCTGAGATAATCGTCTCCATGCTCCAAATCCATTTTAAAGCCATTTCAAAGGCATTTTGCGCATACATGAAATGAACACATTTTTCTCCAAAACTATAACACATGCAAGCTTGTCCTGTTTGGTGGAGATGATATTTAATAAAATAAGTAGAAATCAACTAAAAGTTTTGTTTGGTTATCTTGCAATCCCGAGATAATCGTCTCTATGCTCCAAATCCATTTTAAAGCCATTTTTAAGGCATTTCGCGCATACATGAAATGAACACATTTTTCTCCAAAACTATAACAGATGCAAGCTTGTCCTGTTTGGTGGAGATGATATTTAATAAAATAAGTAGAAATCCACTAAAAGTTTTGTTTGGTTATCTTGCAATCCCGAGATAATCGTCTCCATGCTCCAAATCCATTTTAAAGCCATTTCAAAGGCATTTTGCGCATACATGAAATGAACACATTTTTCTCCAAAACTATAACAGATGCAAGCTTGTCCTGTTCGGTGGAGATGATATTTAATAAAATAAGTAGAAATCCACTAAAAGTTTTGTTTGGTTATCTTGCAATCCCGAGATAATCGTCTCCATGCTCCAAATCCATTTTAAAGCCATTTTTAAGGCATTTCGCGCATACATGAAATGAACACATTTTTCTCCAAAACTATAACAGATGCAATCTTGTCCTGTTTGGTGGAGATGATATTTAATAAAATAAGTAGAAATCCACTAAAAGTTTTGTTTGGTTATCTTGCAATCCCGAGATAATCGTCTCCATGCTCCAAATCCATTTTAAAGCCATTTCAAAGGCATTTTGCGCATACATGAAATGAACACATTTTTCTCCAAAACTATAACACATGCAAGCTTGTCCTGTTTGGTGGAGATGATATTTAATAAAATAAGTAGAAATCCACTAAAAGTTTTGTTTGGTTATCTTGCAATCCCGAGATAATCGTCTCCATGCTCCAAATCCATTTTAAAGCCATTTTTAGGGCATTTCGCGCATACATGAAATGAACACATTTTTCTCCAAAACTATAACAGATGCAAGCTTGTCCTGTTTGGTGGAGATGATATTTAATAAAATAAGTAGAAATCCACTAAAAGTTTTGTTTGGTTATCTTGCAATCCCGAGATAATCGTCTCCATGCTCCAAATCCATTTTAAAGCCATTTTTAAGGCATTTCGCGCATACATGAAATGAACACATTTTTCTCCAAAACTATAACAGATGCAAGCTTGTCCTGTTTGGTGGAGATGATATTTAATAAAATAAGTAGAAATCCACTAAAAGTTTTGTTTGGTTATCTTGCAATCCCGAGATAATCGTCTCCATGCTCCAAATCCATTTTAAAGCCATTTTTAAGGCATTTCGCGCATACATGAAATGAACACATTTTTCTCCAAAACTATAACAGATGCAAGCTTGTCCTGTTTGGTGGAGATGATATTTAATAAAATAAGTAGAAATCCACTAAAAGTTTTGTTTGGTTATCTTGCAATCCCGAGATAATCGTCTCCATGCTCCAAATCCATTTTAAAGCCATTTTTAAGGCATTTCGCGCATACATGAAATGAACACATTTTTCTCCAAAACTATAACAGATGCAAGCTTGTCCTGTTTGGTGGAGATGATATTTAATAAAATAAGTAGAAATCCACTAAAAGTTTTGTTTGGTTATCTTGCAATCCCGAGATAATCGTCTCCATGCTCCAAATCCATTTTAAAGCCATTTTAAGGCATTTCGCGCATACATGAAATGAACACATTTTTCTCCAAAACTTTAACAGATGCAAGCTTGTCCTGTTTGGTGGAGATGATATTTAATAAAATAAGTAGAAATCCACTAAAAGTTTTGTTTGGTTATCTTGCAATCCCGAGATAATCGTCTCCATGCTCCAAATCCATTTTAAAGCCATTTTTAAGGCATTTCGCGCATACATGAAATGAACACATTTTTCTCCAAAACTATAACAGATGCAAGCTTGTCCTGTTTGGTGGAGATGATATTTAATAAAATAAGTAGAAATCCACTAAAAGTTTTGTTTGGTTATCTTGCAATCCCGAGATAATCGTCTCCATGCTCCAAATCCATTTTAAAGCCATTTTTAAGGCATTTCGCGCATACATGAAATGAACACATTTTTCTCCAAAACTATAACAGATGCAAGCTTGTCCTGTTTGGTGGAGATGATATTTAATAAAATAAGTAGAAATCCACTAAAAGTTTTGTTTGGTTATATTGCAATCCCGAGATAATCGTCTCCATGCTCCAAATCCATTTTAAAGCCATTTTTAAGGCATTTCGCGCATACATGAAATGAACACATTTTTCTCCAAAACTATAACAGATGCAAGCTTGTCCTGTTTGGTGGAGATGATATTTAATAAAATAAGTAGAAATCCACTAAAAGTTTTGTTTGGTTATATTGCAATCCCGAGATAATCGTCTCCATGCTCCAAATCCATTTTAAAGCCATTTTTAAGGCATTTCGCGCATACATGAAATGAACACATTTTTCTCCAAAACTATAACAGATGCAAGCTTGTCCTGTTTGGTGGAGATGATATTTAATAAAATAAGTAGAAATCCACTAAAAGTTTTGTTTGGTTATCTTGCAATCCCGAGATAATCGTCTCCATGCTCCAAATCCATTTTAAAGCCATTTTTAAGGCATTTCGCGCATACATGAAATGAACACATTTTTCTCCAAAACTATAACAGATGCAAGCTTGTCCTGTTTAGTGGAGATGATATTTAATAAAATAAGTAGAAATCCACTAAAAGTTTTGTTTGGTTATCTTGCAATCCCGAGATAATCGTTTCCATGCTCCAAATCCATTTTAAAGCCATTTTTAAGGCATTTCGCGCATACATGAAATGAACACATTTTTCTCCAAAACTTTAACAGATGCAAGCTTGTCCTGTTTGGTGGAGATGATATTTAATAAAATAAGTAGAAATCCACTAAAAGTTTTGTTTGGTTATCTTGCAATCCCGAGATAATCGTCTCCATGCTCCAAATCCATTTTAAAGCCATTTTTAAGGCATTTCGCGCATACATGAAATGAACACATTTTTCTCCAAAACTATAACAGATGCAAGCTTGTCCTGTTTGGTGGAGATGATATTTAATAAAATAAGTAGAAATCCACTAAAAGTTTTGTTTGGTTATCTTGCAATCCCGAGATAATCGTCTCCATGCTCCAAATCCATTTTAAAGCCATTTTTAAGGCATTTCGCGCATACATGAAATGAACACATTTTTCTCCAAAACTATAACAGATGCAAGCTTGTCCTGTTTGGTGGAGATGATATTTAATAAAATAAGTAGAAATCCACTAAAAGTTTTGTTTGGTTATCTTGCAATCCCGAGATAATCGTCTCCATGCTCCAAATCCATTTTAAAGCCATTTTTAAGGCATTTCGCGCATACATGAAATGAACACATTTTTCTCCAAAACTATAACAGATGCAAGCTTGTCCTGTTTGGTGGAGATAATATTTAATAAAATAAGTAGAAATCTACTAAAAGTTTCGTTTGTTTATATTGCCATCCTGAGATAATCGTCTCCATGCTCCAAATCCATTTTAAAGCCATTTTTAAGGCATTTTGCGCATACATGAAATGAACACATTTTTCTCCAAAACTATAACACATGCAATCTTGTCCTGTTTGGTGGAGATGATATTTAATAAAATAAGTAGAAATCCACTAAAAGTTTTGTTTGGTTATCTTGCAATCCCGAGATAATCGTCTCCATGCTCCAAATCCATTTTAAAGCCATTTTTAAGGCATTTCGCGCATACATGAAATGAACACATTTTTCTCCAAAACTATAACAGATGCAAGCTTGTCCTGTTTGGTGGAGATGATATTTAATAAAATAAGTAGAAATCCACTAAAAGTTTTGTTTGGTTATCTTGCAATCCCGAGATAATCGTCTCCATGCTCCAAATCCATTTTAAAGCCATTTTTAAGGCATTTCGCGCATACATGAAATGAACACATTTTTCTCCAAAACTATAACAGATGCAAGCTTGTCCTGTTTGGTGGAGATGATATTTAATAAAATAAGTAGAAATCCACTAAAAGTTTTGTTTGGTTATCTTGCAATCCCGAGATAATCGTCTCCATGCTCCAAATCCATTTTAAAGCCATTTTTAAGGCATTTCGCGCATACATGAAATGAACACATTTTTCTCCAAAACTATAACAGATGCAAGCTTGTCCTGTTTGGTGGAGATGATATTTAATAAAATAAGTAGAAATCCACTAAAAGTTTTGTTTGGTTATCTTGCAATCCCGAGATAATCGTCTCCATGCTCCAAATCCATTTTAAAGCCATTTTTAAGGCATTTCGCGCATACATGAAATGAACACATTTTTCTCCAAAACTATAACAGATGCAAGCTTGTCCTGTTTGGTGGAGATGATATTTAATAAAATAAGTAGAAATCCACTAAAAGTTTTGTTTGGTTATCTTGCAATCCCGAGATAATCGTCTCCATGCTCCAAATCCATTTTAAAGCCGTTTTTAAGGCATTTCGCGCATACATGAAATGAACACATTTTTCTCCAAAACTATAACAGATGCAAGCTTGTCCTGTTTGGTGGAGATGATATTTAATAAAATAAGTAGAAATCCACTAAAAGTTTTGTTTGGTTATCTTGCAATCCCGAGATAATCGTCTCCATGCTCCAAATCCATTTTAAAGCCATTTTTAAGGCATTTCGCGCATACATGAAATGAACACATTTTTCTCCAAAACTATAACAGATGCAAGCTTGTCCTGTTTGGTGGAGATGATATTTAATAAAATAAGTAGAAATCCATTAAAAGTTTTGTTTGGTTATCTTGCAATCCCGAGATAATCGTCTCCATGCTCCAAATCCATTTTAAAGCCATTTTTAAGGCATTTCGCGCATACATGAAATGAACACATTTTTCTCCAAAACTATAACAGATGCAAGCTTGTCCTGTTTGGTGGAGATGATATTTAATAAAATAAGTAGAAATCCACTAAAAGTTTTGTTTGGTTATCTTGCAATCCCGAGATAATCGTCTCCATGCTCCAAATCCATTTTAAAGCCATTTTTAAGGCATTTCGCGCATACATGAAATGAACACATTTTTCTCCAAAACTATAACAGATGCAAGCTTGTCCTGTTTGGTGGAGATGATATTTAATAAAATAAGTAGAAATCCACTAAAAGTTTTGTTTGGTTATATTGCAATCCCGAGATACTCGTCTCCATGCTCCAAATCCATTTTAAAGCCATTTTTAAGGCATTTCGCGCATACATGAAATGAACACATTTTTCTCCAAAACTATAACAGATGCAAGCTTGTCCTGTTTGGTGGAGATGATATTTAATAAAATAAGTAGAGATCCACTAAAAGTTTTGTTTGGTTATCTTGCAATCCCGAGATAATCGTCTCCATGCTCCAAATCCATTTTAAAGCCATTTTTAAGGCATTTCGCGCATACATGAAATGAACACATTTTTCTCCAAAACTATAACAGATGCAAGCTTGTCCTGTTTGGTGGAGATAATATTTAATAAAATAAGTAGAAATCTACTAAAAGTTTCGTTTGTTTATATTGCCATTCTGAGATAATCGTCTCCATGCTCCAAATCCATTTTAAAGCCATTTTTAAGGCATTTTGCGCATACATGAAATGAACACATTTTTCTCCAAAACTATAACACATGCAAGCTTGTCCTGTTTGGTGGAGATGATATTTAATAAAATAAGTAGAAATCCACTAAAAGTTTTGTTTGGTTATCTTGCAATCCCGAGATAATCGTCTCCATGCTCCAAATCCATTTTAAAGCCATTTTTAAGGCATTTCGCGCATACATGAAATGAACACATTTTTCTCCAAAACTATAACAGATGCAAGCTTGTCCTGTTTGGTGGAGATGATATTTAATAAAATAAGTAGAAATCCACTAAAAGTTTTGTTTGGTTATCTTGCAATCCCGAGATAATCGTCTCCATGCTCCAAATCCATTTTAAAGCCATTTTTAAGGCATTTCGCGCATACATGAAATGAACACATTTTTCTCCAAAACTATAACAGATGCAAGCTTGTCCTGTTTGGTGGAGATGATATTTAATAAAATAAGTAGAAATCCACTAAAAGTTTTGTTTGGTTATCTTGCAATCCCGAGATAATCGTCTCCATGCTCCAAATCCATTTTAAAGCCATTTTTAAGGCATTTCGCGCATACATGAAATGAACACATTTTTCTCCAAAACTATAACAGATGCAAGCTTGTCCTGTTTGGTGGAGATGATATTTAATAAAATAAGTAGAAATCCACTAAAAGTTTTGTTTGGTTATCTTGCAATCCCGAGATAATCGTCTCCATGCTCCAAATCCATTTTAAAGCCATTTTTAAGGCATTTCGCGCATACATGAAATGAACACATTTTTCTCCAAAACTATAACAGATGCAAGCTTGTCCTGTTTGGTGGAGATGATATTTAATAAAATAAGTAGAAATCCACTAAAAGTTTTGTTTGGTTATCTTGCAATCCCGAGATAATCGTCTCCATGCTCCAAATCCATTTTAAAGCCATTTTTAAGGCATTTCGCGCATACATGAAATGAACACATTTTTCTCCAAAACTATAACAGATGCAAGCTTGTCCTGTTTGGTGGAGATGATATTTAATAAAATAAGTAGAAATCCACTAAAAGTTTTGTTTGGTTATCTTGCAATCCCGAGATAATCGTCTCCATGCTCCAAATCCATTTTAAAGCCGTTTTTAAGGCATTTCGCGCATACATGAAATGAACACATTTTTCTCCAAAACTATAACAGATGCAAGCTTGTCCTGTTTGGTGGAGATGATATTTAATAAAATAAGTAGAAATCCACTAAAAGTTTTGTTTGGTTATCTTGCAATCCCGAGATAATCGTCTCCATGCTCCAAATCCATTTTAAAGCCGTTTTTAAGGCATTTCGCGCATACATGAAATGAACACATTTTTCTCCAAAACTATAACAGATGCAAGCTTGTCCTGTTTGGTGGAGATGATATTTAATAAAATAAGTAGAAATCCACTAAAAGTTTTGTTTGGTTATCTTGCAATCCCGAGATAATCGTCTCCATGCTCCAAATCCATTTTAAAGCCATTTTTAAGGCATTTCGCGCTTACATGAAATGAACACATTTTTCTCCAAAACTATAACAGATGCAAGCTTGTCCTGTTTGGTGGAGATGATATTTAATAAAATAAGTAGAAATCCATTAAAAGTTTTGTTTGGTTATCTTGCAATCCCGAGATAATCGTCTCCATGCTCCAAATCCATTTTAAAGCCATTTTTAAGGCATTTCGCGCATACATGAAATGAACACATTTTTCTCCAAAACTATAACAGATGCAAGCTTGTCCTGTTTGGTGGAGATGATATTTAATAAAATAAGTAGAAATCCACTAAAAGTTTTGTTTGGTTATCTTGCAATCCCGAGATAATCGTCTCCATGCTCCAAATCCATTTTAAAGCCATTTTTAAGGCATTTCGCGCATACATGAAATGAACACATTTTTCTCCAAAACTATAACAGATGCAAGCTTGTCCTGTTTGGTGGAGATGATATTTAATAAAATAAGTAGAAATCCACTAAAAGTTTTGTTTGGTTATCTTGCAATCCCGAGATAATCGTCTCCATGCTCCAAATCCATTTTAAAGCCATTTTTAAGGCATTTCGCGCATACATGAAATGAACACATTTTTCTCCAAAACTATAACAGATGCAAGCTTGTCCTGTTTGGTGGAGATAATATTTAATAAAATAAGTAGAAATCTACTAAAAGTTTCGTTTGTTTATATTGCCATTCTGAGATAATCGTCTCCATGCTCCAAATCCATTTTAAAGCCATTTTTAAGGCATTTTGCGCATACATGAAATGAACACATTTTTCTCCAAAACTATAACACATGCAAGCTTGTCCTGTTTGGTGGAGATGATATTTAATAAAATAAGTAGAAATCCACTAAAAGTTTTGTTTGGTTATCTTGCAATCCCGAGATAATCGTCTCCATGCTCCAAATCCATTTTAAAGCCATTTTTAAGGCATTTCGCGCATACATGGAATGAACACATTTTTCTCCAAAACTATAACAGATGCAAGCTTGTCCTGTTTGGTGGAGATGATATTTAATAAAATAAGTAGAAATCCACTAAAAGTTTTGTTTGGTTATCTTGCAATCCCGAGATAATCGTCTCCATGCTCCAAATCCATTTTAAAGCCATTTTTAAGGCATTTCGCGCATACATGAAATGAACACATTTTTCTCCAAAACTATAACAGATGCAAGCTTGTCCTGTTTGGTGGAGATGATATTTAATAAAATAAGTAGAAATCCACTAAAAGTTTTGTTTGGTTATCTTGCAATCCCGAGATAATCGTCTCCATGCTCCAAATCCATTTTAAAGCCATTTTTAAGGCATTTCGCGCATACATGAAATGAACACATTTTTCTCCAAAACTATAACAGATGCAAGCTTGTCCTGTTTGATGGAGATGATATTTAATAAAATAAGTAGAAATCCACTAAAAGTTTTGTTTGGTTATCTTGCAATCCCGAGATAATCGTCTCCATGCTCCAAATCCATTTTAAAGCCATTTTTAAGGCATTTCGCGCATACATGAAATGAACACATTTTTCTCCAAAACTATAACAGATGCAAGCTTGTCCTGTTTGGTGGAGATGATATTTAATAAAATAAGTAGAAATCCACTAAAAGTTTTGTTTGGTTATCTTGCAATCCCGAGATAATCGTCTCCATGCTCCAAATCCATTTTAAAGCCATTTTTAAGGCATTTCGCGCATACATGAAATGAACACATTTTTCTCCAAAACTATAACAGATGCAAGCTTGTCCTGTTTGGTGGAGATGATATTTAATAAAATAAGTAGAAATCCACTAAAAGTTTTGTTTGGTTATCTTGCAATCCCGAGATAATCGTCTCCATGCTCCAAATCCATTTTAAAGCCATTTTTAAGGCATTTCGCGCATACATGAAATGAACACATTTTTCTCCAAAACTATAACAGATGCAAGCTTGTCCTGTTTGGTGGAGATGATATTTAATAAAATAAGTAGAAATCCACTAAAAGTTTTGTTTGGTTATCTTGCAATCCCGAGATAATCGTCTCCATGCTCCAAATCCATTTTAAAGCCATTTTTAAGGCATTTCGCGCATACATGAAATGAACACATTTTTCTCCAAAACTATAACAGATGCAAGCTTGTCCTGTTTGGTGGAGATGATATTTAATAAAATAAGTAGAAATCCACTAAAAGTTTTGTTTGGTTATCTTGCAATCCCGAGATAATCGTCTCCATGCTCCAAATCCATTTTAAAGCCATTTTTAAGGCATTTCGCGCATACATGAAATGAACACATTTTTCTCCAAAACTATAACAGATGCAAGCTTGTCCTGTTTGGTGGAGATGACATTTAATAAAATAAGTAGAAATCCACTAAAAGTTTTGTTTGGTTATCTTGCAATCCCGAGATAATCGTCTCCATGCTCCAAATCCATTTTAAAGCCATTTTTAAGGCATTTCGCGCATACATGAAATGAACACATTTTTCTCCAAAACTATAACAGATGCAAGCTTGTCCTGTTTGGTGGAAATGATATTTAATAAAATAAGTAGAAATCCACTAAAAGTTTTGTTTGGTTATATTGCAATCCCGAGATAATCGTCTCCATGCTCCAAATCCATTTTAAAGCCATTTTTAAGGCATTTCGCGCATACATGAAATGAACACATTTTTCTCCAAAACTATAACAGATGCAAGCTTGTCCTGTTTGGTGGAGATGATATTTAATAAAATAAGTAGAAATCCACTAAAAAGTTTGTTTGGTTATCTTGCAATCCCGAGATAATCGTCTCCATGCTCCAAATCCATTTTAAAGCCATTTTTAAGGCATTTCGCGCATACATGAAATGAACACATTTTTCTCCAAAACTATAACAGATGCAAGCTTGTCCTGTTTGGTGGAGATGATATTTAATAAAATAAGTAGAAATCCACTAAAGGTTTTGTTTGGTTATCTTGCAATCCCGAGATAATCGTCTCCATGCTCCAAATCCATTTTAAAGCCATTTTTAAGGCATTTCGCGCATACATGAAATGAACACATTTTTCTCCAAAACTATAACAGATGCAAGCTTGTCCTGTTTGGTGGAGATGATATTTAATAAAATAAGTAGAAATCCACTAAAAGTTTTGTTTGGTTATCTTGCAATCCCGAGATAATCGTCTCCATGCTCCAAATCCATTTTAAAGCCATTTTTAAGGCATTTCGCGCATACATGAAATGAACACATTTTTCTCCAAAACTATAACAGATGCAAGATTGTCCTGTTTGGTGGAGATGATATTTAATAAAATAAGTAGAAATCCACTAAAAGTTTTGTTTGGTTATCTTGCAATCCCGAGATAATCGTCTCCATGCTCCAAATCCATTTTAAAGCCATTTTTAAGGCATTTCGCGCATACATGAAATGAACACATTTTTCTCCAAAACTATAACAGATGCAAGCTTGTCCTGTTTGGTGGAGATGATATTTAATAAAATAAGTAGAAATCTACTAAAAGTTTTGTTTGGTTATCTTGCAATCCCGAGATAATCGTCTCCATGCTCCAAATCCATTTTAAAGCCATTTCAAAGGCATTTTGCGCATACATGAAATGAACACATTTTTCTCCAAAACTATAACACATGCAAGCTTGTCCTGTTTGGTGGAGATGATATTTAATAAAATAAGTAGAAATCAACTAAAAGTTTTGTTTGGTTATCTTGCAATCCCGAGATAATCGTCTCTATGCTCCAAATCCATTTTAAAGCCATTTTTAAGGCATTTCGCGCATACATGAAATGAACACATTTTTCTCCAAAACTATAACAGATGCAAGCTTGTCCTGTTTGGTGGAGATGATATTTAATAAAATAAGTAGAAATCCACTAAAAGTTTTGTTTGGTTATCTTGCAATCCCGAGATAATCGTCTCCATGCTCCAAATCCATTTTAAAGCCATTTTAAAGGCATTTCGCGCATACATGAAATGAACACATTTTTCTCCAAAACTATAACAGATGCAAGCTTGTCCTGTTCGGTGGAGATGATATTTAATAAAATAAGTAGAAATCCACTAAAGGTTTTGTTTGGTTATCTTGCAATCCCGAGATAATCGTCTCCATGCTCCAAATCCATTTTAAAGCCATTTTTAAGGCATTTCGCGCATACATGAAATGAACACATTTTTCTCCAAAACTATAACAGATGCAATCTTGTCCTGTTTGGTGGAGATGATATTTAATAAAATAAGTAGAAATCCACTAAAAGTTTTGTTTGGTTATCTTGCAATCCCGAGATAATCGTCTCCATGCTCCAAATCCATTTTAAAGCCATTTCAAAGGCATTTTGCGCATACATGAAATGAACACATTTTTCTCCAAAACTATAACACATGCAAGCTTGTCCTGTTTGGTGGAGATGATATTTAATAAAATAAGTAGAAATCCACTAAAAGTTTTGTTTGGTTATCTTGCAATCCCGAGATAATCGTCTCCATGCTCCAAATCCATTTTAAAGCCATTTTTAAGGCATTTCGCGCATACATGAAATGAACACATTTTTCTCCAAAACTATAACAGATGCAAGCTTGTCCTGTTTGGTGGAGATAATATTTAATAAAATAAGTAGAAATCTACTAAAAGTTTCGTTTGTTTATATTGCCATCCTGAGATAATCGTCTCCATGCTCCAAATCCATTTTAAAGCCATTTCAAAGGCATTTTGCGCATACATGAAATGAACACATTTTTCTCCAAAACTATAACACATGCAAGCTTGTCCTGTTTGGTGGAGATGATATTTAATAAAATAAGTAGAAATCCACTAAAAGTTTTGTTTGGTTATCTTGCAATCCCGAGATAATCGTCTCCATGCTCCAAATCCATTTTAAAGCCATTTTTAAGGCATTTCGCGCATACATGAAATGAACACATTTTTCTCCAAAACTATAACAGATGCAAGCTTGTCCTGTTTGGTGGAGATGATATTTAATAAAATAAGTAGAAATCCACTAAAAGTTTTGTTTGGTTATCTTGCAATCCCGAGATAATCGTCTCCATGCTCCAAATCCATTTTAAAGTCATTTTTAAGGCATTTCGCGCATACATGAAATGAACACATTTTTCTCCAAAACTATAACAGATGCAAGCTTGTCCTGTTTGGTGGAGATGATATTTAATAAAATAAGTAGAAATCCACTAAACGTTTTGTTTGGTTATCTTGCAATCCCGAGATAATCGTCTCCATGCTCCAAATCCATTTTAAAGCCATTTCAAAGGCATTTTGCGCATACATGAAATGAACACATTTTTCTCCAAAACTATAACACATGCAAGCTTGTCCTGTTTGGTGGAGATGATATTTAATAAAATAAGTAGAAATCCACTAAAAGTTTTGTTTGGTTATCTTGCAATCCCGAGATAATCGTCTCCATGCTCCAAATCCATTTTAAAGCCATTTTTAAGGCATTTCGCGCATACATGAAATGAACACATTTTTCTCCAAAACTATAACAGATGCAAGCTTGTCCTGTTTGGTGGAGATAATATTTAATAAAATAAGTAGAAATCTACTAAAAGTTTCGTTTGTTTATATTGCCATCCTGAGATAATCGTCTCCATGCTCCAAATCCATTTTAAAGCCATTTCAAAGGCATTTTGCGCATACATGAAATGAACACATTTTTCTCCAAAACTATAACACATGCAAGCTTGTCCTGTTTGGTGGAGATGATATTTAATAAAATAAGTAGAAATCCACTAAAAGTTTTGTTTGGTTATCTTGCAATCCCGAGATAATCGTCTCCATGCTCCAAATCCATTTTAAAGCCATTTTTAAGGCATTTCGCGCATACATGAAATGAACACATTTTTCTCCAAAACTATAACAGATGCAAGCTTGTCCTGTTTGGTGGAGATGATATTTAATAAAATAAGTAGAAATCCACTAAAAGTTTTGTTTGGTTATCTTGCAATCCCGAGATAATCGTCTCCATGCTCCAAATCCATTTTAAAGCCATTTTTAAGGCATTTCGCGCATACATGAAATGAACACATTTTTCTCCAAAACTATAACAGATGCAAGCTTGTCCTGTTTGGTGGAGATGATATTTAATAAAATAAGTAGAAATCCACTAAAAGTTTTGTTTGGTTATCTTGCAATCCCGAGATAATCGTCTCCATGCTCCAAATCCATTTTAAAGTCATTTTTAAGGCATTTCGCGCATACATGAAATGAACACATTTTTCTCCAAAACTATAACAGATGCAAGCTTGTCCTGTTTGGTGGAGATGATATTTAATAAAATAAGTAGAAATCCACTAAAAGTTTTGTTTGGTTATCTTGCAATCCCGAGATAATCGTCTCCATGCTCCAAATCCATTTTAAAGCCATTTCAAAGGCATTTTGCGCATACATGAAATGAACACATTTTTCTCCAAAACTATAACACATGCAAGCTTGTCCTGTTTGGTGGAGATGATATTTAATAAAATAAGTAGAAATCCACTAAAAGTTTTGTTTGGTTATCTTGCAATCCCGAGATAATCGTCTCCATGCTCCAAATCCATTTTAAAGCCATTTTTAAGGCATTTCGCGCATACATGAAATGAACACATTTTTCTCCAAAACTATAACAGATGCAAGCTTGTCCTGTTTGGTGGAGATGATATTTAATAAAATAAGTAGAAATCCACTAAAAGTTTTGTTTGGTTATCTTGCAATCCCGAGATAATCGTCTCCATGCTCCAAATCCATTTTAAAGCCATTTTTAAGGCATTTCGCGCATACATGAAATGAACAAATTTTTCTCCAAAACTATAACAGATGCAAGCTTGTCCTGTTTGGTGGAGATGATATTTAATAAAATAAGTAGAAATCCACTAAAAGTTTTGTTTGGTTATCTTGCAATCCCGAGATAATCGTCTCCATGCTCCAAATCCATTTTAAAGCCATTTTTAAGGCATTTCGCGCATACATGAAATGAACACATTTTTCTCCAAAACTATAACAGATGCAAGCTTGTCCTGTTTGGTGGAGATGATATTTAATAAAATAAGTAGAAATCCACTAAAAGTTTTGTTTGGTTATATTGCAATCCCGAGATAATCGTCTCCATGCTCCAAATCCATTTTAAAGCCATTTTTAAGGCATTTCGCGCATACATGAAATGAACACATTTTTCTCCAAAACTATAACAGATGCAAGCTTGTCCTGTTTGGTGGAGATGATATTTAATAAAATAAGTAGAAATCCACTAAAAGTTTTGTTTGGTTATCTTGCAATCCCGAGATAATCGTCTCCATGCTCCAAATCCATTTTAAAGCCATTTTTAAGGCATTTCGCGCATACATGAAATGAACACATTTTTCTCCAAAACTATAACAGATGCAAGCTTGTCCTGTTTGGTGGAGATGATATTTAATAAAATAAGTAGAAATCCACTAAAAGTTTTGTTTGGTTATCTTGCAATCCCGAGATAATCGTCTCCATGCTCCAAATCCATTTTAAAGCCATTTTTAAGGCATTTCGCGCATACATGAAATGAACACATTTTTCTCCAAAACTATAACAGATGCAAGCTTGTCCTGTTTGGTGGAGATAATATTTAATAAAATAAGTAGAAATCTACTAAAAGTTTCGTTTGTTTATATTGCCATCCTGAGATAATCGTCTCCATGCTCCAAATCCATTTTAAAGCCATTTCAAAGGCATTTTGCGCATACATGAAATGAACACATTTTTCTCCAAAACTATAACACATGCAAGCTTGTCTTGTTTGGTGGAGATGATATTTAATAAAATAAGTAGAAATCCACTAAAAGTTTTGTTTGGTTATCTTGCAATCCCGAGATAATCGTCTCCATGCTCCAAATCCAATTTAAAGCCATTTTTAAGGCATTTCGCGCATACATGAAATGAACACATTTTTCTCCAAAACTATAACAGATGCAAGCTTGTCCTGTTTGGTGGAGATGATATTTAATAAAATAAGTAGAAATCCACTAAAAGTTTTGTTTGGTTATCTTGCAATCCCGAGATAATCGTCTCCATGCTCCAAATCCATTTTAAAGCCATTATTAAGGCATTTCGCGCATACATGAAATGAACACATTTTTCTCCAAAACTATAACAGATGCAAGCTTGTCCTGTTTGGTGGAGATGATATTTAATAAAATAAGTAGAAATCCACTAAAAGTTTTGTTTGGTTATCTTGCAATCCCGAGATAATCGTCTCCATGCTCCAAATCCATTTTAAAGCCATTTTTAAGGCATTTCGCGCATACATGAAATGAACACATTTTTCTCCAAAACTATAACAGATGCAAGATTGTCCTGTTTGGTGGAGATGATATTTAATAAAGTAAGTAGAAATCCACTAAAAGTTTTGTTTGGTTATCTTGCAATCCCGAGATAATCGTCTCCATGCTCCAAATCCATTTTAAAGCCATTTTTAAGGCATTTCGCGCATACATGAAATGAACACATTTTTCTCCAAAACTATAACAGATGCAAGCTTGTCCTGTTTGGTGGAGATGATATTTAATAAAATAAGTAGAAATCCACTAAAAGTTTTGTTTGGTTATATTGCAATCCCGAGATAATCGTCTCCATGCTCCAAATCCATTTTAAAGCCATTTTTAAGGCATTTCGCGCATACATGAAATGAACACATTTTTCTCCAAAACTATAACAGATGCAAGCTTGTCCTGTTTGGTGGAGATGATATTTAATAAAATAAGTAGAAATCCACTAAAAGTTTTGTTTGGTTATCTTGCAATCCCGAGATAATCGTCTCCATGCTCCAAATCCATTTTAAAGCCATTTTTAAGGCATTTCGCGCATACATGAAATGAACACATTTTTCTCCAAAACTATAACAGATGCAAGCTTGTCCTGTTTGGTGGAGATGATATTTAATAAAATAAGTAGAAATCCACTAAAAGTTTTGTTTGGTTATCTTGCAATCCCGAGATAATCGTCTCCATGCTCCAAATCCATTTTAAAGCCATTTTTAAGGCATTTCGCGCATACATGAAATGAACACATTTTTCTCCAAAACTATAACAGATGCAAGCTTGTCCTGTTTGGTGGAGATAATATTTAATAAAATAAGTAGAAATCTACTAAAAGTTTCGTTTGTTTATATTGCCATCCTGAGATAATCGTCTCCATGCTCCAAATCCATTTTAAAGCCATTTCAAAGGCATTTTGCGCATACATGAAATGAACACATTTTTCTCCAAAACTATAACACATGCAAGCTTGTCTTGTTTGGTGGAGATGATATTTAATAAAATAAGTAGAAATCCACTAAAAGTTTTGTTTGGTTATCTTGCAATCCCGAGATAATCGTCTCCATGCTCCAAATCCATTTTAAAGCCATTTTTAAGGCATTTCGCGCATACATGAAATGAACACATTTTTCTCCAAAACTATAACAGATGCAAGCTTGTCCTGTTTGGTGGAGATGATATTTAATAAAATAAGTAGAAATCCACTAAAAGTTTTGTTTGGTTATCTTGCAATCCCGAGATAATCGTCTCCATGCTCCAAATCCATTTTAAAGCCATTTTTAAGGCATTTCGCGCATACATGAAATGAACACATTTTTCTCCAAAACTATAACAGATGCAAGCTTGTCCTGTTTGGTGGAGATAATATTTAATAAAATAAGTAGAAATCTACTAAAAGTTTCGTTTGTTTATATTGCCATCCTGAGATAATCGTCTCCATGCTCCAAATCCATTTTAAAGCCATTTCAAAGGCATTTTGCGCATACATGAAATGAACACATTTTTCTCCAAAACTATAACACATGCAAGCTTGTCCTGTTTGGTGGAGATGATATTTAATAAAATAAGTAGAAATCCACTAAAAGTTTTGTTTGGTTATCTTGCAATCCCGAGATAATCGTCTCCATGCTCCAAATCCATTTTAAAGCCATTTTTAAGGCATTTCGCGCATACATGAAATGAACACATTTTTCTCCAAAACTATAACAGATGCAAGCTTGTCCTGTTTGGTGGAGATGATATTTAATAAAATAAGTAGAAATCCACTAAAAGTTTTGTTTGGTTATCTTGCAATCCCGAGATAATCGTCTCCATGCTCCAAATCCATTTTAAAGCCATTTTTAAGGCATTTCGCGCATACATGAAATGAACACATTTTTCTCCAAAACTATAACAGATGCAAGCTTGTCCTGTTTGGTGGAGATGATATTTAATAAAATAAGTAGAAATCCACTAAAAGTTTTGTTTGGTTATCTTGCAATCCCGAGATAATCGTCTCCATGCTCCAAATCCATTTTAAAGCCATTTTTAAGGCATTTCGCGCATACATGAAATGAACACATTTTTCTCCAAAACTATAACAGATGCAAGCTTGTCCTGTTTGGTGGAGATGATATTTAATAAAATAAGTAGAAATCCACTAAAAGTTTTGTTTGGTTATCTTGCAATCCCGAGATAATCGTCTCCATGCTCCAAATCCATTTTAAAGCCATTTTTAAGGCATTTCGCGCATACATGAAATGAACACATTTTTCTCCAAAACTATAACAGATGCAAGCTTGTCCTGTTTGGTGGAGATAATATTTAATAAAATAAGTAGAAATCTACCAAAAGTTTCGTTTGTTTATATTGCCATCCTGAGATAATCGTCTCCATGCTCCAAATCCATTTTAAAGCCATTTTTAAGGCATTTCGCGCATACATGAAATGAACACATTTTTCTCCAAAACTATAACAGATGCAAGCTTGTCCTGTTTGGTGGAGATGATATTTAATAAAATAAGTAGAAATCCACTAAAAGTTTTGTTTGGTTATATTGCAATCCCGAGATAATCGTCTCCATGCTCCAAATCCATTTTAAAGACATTTTTAAGGCATTTCGCGCATACATGAAATGAACACATTTTTCTCCAAAACTATAACAGATGCAAGCTTGTCCTGTTTGGTGGAGATGATATTTAATAAAATAAGTAGAAATCCACTAAAAGTTTTGTTTGGTTATCTTGCAATCCCGAGATAATCGTCTCCATGCTCCAAATCCATTTTAAAGCCATTTTTAAGGCATTTCGCGCATACATGAAATGAACACATTTTTCTCCAAAACTATAACAGATGCAAGCTTGTCCTGTTTGGTGGAGATAATATTTAATAAAATAAGTAGAAATCTACTAAAAGTTTCGTTTGTTTATATTGCCATCCTGAGATAATCGTCTCCATGCTCCAAATCCATTTTAAAGCCATTTCAAAGGCATTTTGCGCATACATGAAATAAACACATTTTTCTCCAAAACTATAACACATGCAAGCTTGTCCTGTTTGGTGGAGATGATATTTAATAAAATAAGTAGAAATCCACTAAAAGTTTTGTTTGGTTATCTTGCAATCCCGAGATAATCGTCTCCATGCTCCAAATCCATTTTAAAGCCATTTTTAAGGCATTTCGCGCATACATGAAATGAACACATTTTTCTCCAAAACTATAACAGATGCAAGCTTGTCCTGTTTGGTGGAGATGATATTTAATAAAATAAGTAGAAATCCACTAAAAGTTTTGTTTGGTTATCTTGCAATCCCGAGATAATCGTCTCCATGCTCCAAATCCATTTTAAAGCCATTTTTAAGGCATTTCGCGCATACATGAAATGAACACATTTTTCTCCAAAACTATAACAGATGCAAGCTTGTCCTGTTTGGTGGAGATAATATTTAATAAAATAAGTAGAAATCTACTAAAAGTTTCGTTTGTTTATATTGCCATCCTGAGATAATCGTCTCCATGCTCCAAATCCATTTTAAAGCCATTTCAAAGGCATTTTGCGCATACATGAAATAAACACATTTTTCTCCAAAACTATAACACATGCAAGCTTGTCCTGTTTGGTGGAGATGATATTTAATAAAATAAGTAGAAATCCACTAAACGTTTTGTTTGGTTATCTTGCAATCCCGAGATAATCGTCTCCATGCTCCAAATCCATTTTAAAGCTATTTTTAAGGCATTTCGCGCATACATGAAATGAACACATTTTTCTCCAAAACTATAACAGATGCAAGCTTGTCCTGTTTGGTGGAGATGATATTTAATAAAATAAGTAGAAATCCACTAAAAGTTTTGTTTGGTTATCTTGCAATCCCGAGATAATCGTCTCCATGCTCCAAATCCATTTTAAAGCCATTTTTAAGGCATTTCGCGCATACATGAAATGAACACATTTTTCTCCAAAACTATAACAGATGCAAGCTTGTCCTGTTTGGTGGAGATGATATTTAATAAAATAAGTATAAATCCACTAAAAGTTTTGTTTGGTTATCTTGCAATCCCGAGATAATCGTCTCCATGCTCCAAATCCATTTTAAAGCCATTTTTAAGGCATTTCGCGCATACATGAAATGAACACATTTTTCTCCAAAACTATAACAGATGCAAGCTTGTCCTGTTTGGTGGAGATGATATTTAATAAAATAAGTAGAAATCCACTAAAAGTTTTGTTTGGTTATCTTGCAATCCCGAGATAATCGTCTCCATGCTCCAAATCCATTTTAAAGCCATTTCAAAGGCATTTTGCGCATACATGAAATGAACACATTTTTCTCCAAAACTATAACACATGCAAGCTTGTCCTGTTTGGTGGAGATGATATTTAATAAAATAAGTAGAAATCCACTAAAAGTTTTGTTTGGTTATCTTGCAATCCCGAGATAATCGTCTCCATGCTCCAAATCCATTTTAAAGCCATTTTTAAGGCATTTCGCGCATACATGAAATGAACACATTTTTCTCCAAAACTATAACAGATGCAAGCTTGTCCTGTTTGGTGGAGATGATATTTAATAAAATAAGTAGAAATCCACTAAACGTTTTGTTTGGTTATCTTGCAATCCCGAGATAATCGTCTCCATGCTCCAAATCCATTTTAAAGCCATTTTTAAGGCATTTCGCGCATACATGAAATGAACACATTTTTCTCCAAAACTATAACAGATGCAAGCTTGTCCTGTTTGGTGGAGATGATATTTAATAAAATAAGTAGAAATCCACTAAAAGTTTTGTTTGGTTATCTTGCAATCCCGAGATAATCGTCTCCATGCTCCAAATCCATTTTAAAGCCATTTTTAAGGCATTTCGCGCATACATGAAATGAACACATTTTTCTCCAAAACTATAACAGATGCAAGCTTGTCCTGTTTGGTGGAGATGATATTTAATAAAATAAGTAGAAATCCACTAAAAGTTTTGTTTGGTTATCTTGCAATCCCGAGATAATCGTCTCCATGCTCCAAATCCATTTTAAAGCCATTTTTAAGGCATTTCGCGCATACATGAAATGAACACATTTTTCTCCAAAACTATAACAGATGCAAGCTTGTCCTGTTTGGTGGAGATGATATTTAATAAAATAAGTAGAAATCCACTAAAAGTTTTGTTTGGTTATCTTGCAATCCCGAGAAAATCGTCTCCATGCTCCAAATCCATTTTAAAGCCATTTTTAAGGCATTTCGCGCATACATGAAATGAACACATTTTTCTCCAAAACTATAACAGATGCAAGCTTGTCCTGTTTGGTGGAGATGATATTTAATAAAATAAGTAGAAATCCACTAAAAGTTTTGTTTGGTTATCTTGCAATCCCGAGATAATCGTCTCCATGCTCCAAATCCATTTTAAATCCATTTTTAAGGCATTTCGCGCATACATGAAATGAACACATTTTTCTCCAAAACTATAACAGATGCAAGCTTGTCCTGTTTGGTGGAGATGATATTTAATAAAATAAGTAGAAATCCACTAAAAGTTTTGTTTGGTTATCTTGCAATCCCGAGATAATCGTCTCCATGCTCCAAATCCATTTTAAAGCCATTTTTAAGGCATTTCGCGCATACATGAAATGAACACATTTTTCTCCAAAACTATAACAGATGCAAGCTTGTCCTGTTTGGTGGAGATGATATTTAATAAAATAAGTAGAAATCCACTAAAAGTTTTGTTTGGTTATCTTGCAATCCCGAGATAATCGTCTCCATGCTCCAAATCCATTTTAAAGCCATTTTTAAGGCATTTCGCGCATACATGAAATGAACACATTTTTCTCCAAAACTATAACAGATGCAAGCTTGTCCTGTTTGGTGGAGATGATATTTAATAAAATAAGTAGAAATCCACTAAAAGTTTTGTTTGGTTATCTTGCAATCCCGAGATAATCGTCTCCATGCTCCAAATCCATTTTAAAGCCATTTTTAAGGCATTTCGCGCATACATGAAATGAACACATTTTTCTCCAAAACTATAACAGATGCAAGCTTGTCCTGTTTGGTGGAGATGATATTTAATAAAATAAGTAGAAATCCACTAAAAGTTTTGTTTGGTTATATTGCAATCCCGAGATAATCGTCTCCATGCTCCAAATCCATTTTAAAGCCATTTTTAAGGCATTTCGCGCATACATGAAATGAACACATTTTTCTCCAAAACTATAACAGATGCAAGCTTGTCCTGTTTGGTGGAGATGATATTTAATAAAATAAGTAGAAATCCACTAAAAGTTTTGTTTGGTTATCTTGCAATCCCGAGATAATCGTCTCCATGCTCCAAATCCATTTTAAAGCAATTTTTAAGGCATTTCGCGCATACATGAAATGAACACATTTTTCTCCAAAACTATAACAGATGCAAGCTTGTCCTGTTTGGTGGAGATGATATTTAATAAAATAAGTAGAAATCCACTAAAAGTTTTGTTTGGTTATCTTGCAATCCCGAGATAATCGTCTCCATGCTCGAAATCCATTTTAAAGCCATTTTTAAGGCATTTCGCGCATACATGAAATGAACACATTTTTCTCCAAAACTATAACAGATGCAAGCTTGTCCTGTTTGGTGGAGATGATATTTAATAAAATAAGTAGAAATCCACTAAAAGTTTTGTTTGGTTATCTTGCAATCCCGAGATAATCGTCTCCATGCTCCAAATCCATTTTAAAGCCATTTTTAAGGCATTTCGCGCATACATGAAATGAACACATTTTTCTCCAAAACTATAACAGATGCAAGCTTGTCCTGTTTGGTGGAGATGATATTTAATAAAATAAGTAGAAATCCACTAAAAGTTTTGTTTGGTTATCTTGCCATCCTGAGATAATCGTCTCCATGCTCCAAATCCATTTTAAAGCCATTTTTAAGGCATTTCGCGCATACATGAAATGAACACATTTTTCTCCAAAACTATAACAGATGCAAGGTTGTCCTGTTTGGTGGAGATGATATTTAATAAAATAAGTAGAAATCCACTAAAAGTTTTGTTTGGTTATCTTGCAATCCCGAGATAATCGTCTCCATGCTCCAAATCCATTTTAAAGCCATTTTTAAGGCATTTCGCGCATACATGAAATGAACACATTTTTCTCCAAAACTATAACAGATGCAAGCTTGTCCTGTTTGGTGGAGATGATATTTAATAAAATAAGTAGAAATCCACTAAAAGTTTTGTTTGGTTATCTTGCAATCCCGAGATAATCGTCTCCATGCTCCAAATCCATTTTAAAGCCATTTTTAAGGCATTTCGCGCATACATGAAATGAACACATTTTTCTCCAAAACTATAACAGATGCAAGCTTGTCCTGTTTGGTGGAGATGATATTTAATAAAATAAGTAGAAATCCACTAAAAGTTTTGTTTGGTTATATTGCAATCCCGAGATAATCGTCTCCATGCTCCAAATCCATTTTAAAGCCATTTTTAAGGCATTTCGCGCATACATGAAATGAACACATTTTTCTCCAAAACTATAACAGATGCAAGCTTGTCCTGTTTGGTGGAGATGATATTTAATAAAATAAGTAGAAATCCACTAAAAGTTTTGTTTGGTTATCTTGCAATCCCGAGATAATCGTCTCCATGCTCCAAATCCATTTTAAAGCCATTTTTAAGGCATTTCGCGCATACATGAAATGAACACATTTTTCTCCAAAACTATAACAGATGCAAGCTTGTCCTGTTTGGTGGAGATAATATTTAATAAAATAAGTAGAAATCTACTAAAAGTTTCGTTTGTTTATATTGCCATCCTGAGATAATCGTCTCCATGCTCCAAATCCATTTTAAAGCCATTTCAAAGGCATTTTGCGCATACATGAAATGAACACATTTTTCTCCAAAACTATAACACATGCAAGCTTGTCCTGTTTGGTGGAGATGATATTTAATAAAATAAGTAGAAATCCACTAAAAGTTTTGTTTGGTTATCTTGCAATCCCGAGATAATCGTCTCCATGCTCCAAATCCATTTTAAAGCCATTTTTAAGGCATTTCGCGCATACATGAAATGAACACATTTTTCTTCAAAACTATAACAGATGCAAGCTTGTCCTGTTTGGTGGAGATGATATTTAATAAAATAAGTAGAAATCCACTAAAAGTTTTGTTTGGTTATCTTGCAATCCCGAGATAATCGTCTCCATGCTCCAAATCCATTTTAAAGCCATTTTTAAGGCATTTCGCGCATACATGAAATGAACACATTTTTCTCCAAAACTATAACAGATGCAAGCTTGTCCTGTTTGGTGGAGATGATATTTAATAAAATAAGTAGAAATCCACTAAAAGTTTTGTTTGGTTATCTTGCAATCCCGAGATAATCGTCTCCATGCTCCAAATCCATTTTAAAGCCATTTCAAAGGCATTTTGCGCATACATGAAATGAACACATTTTTCTCCAAAACTATAACACATGCAAGCTTGTCCTGTTTGGTGGAGATGATATTTAATAAAATAAGTAGAAATCCACTAAAAGTTTTGTTTGGTTATCTTGCAATCCCGAGATAATCGTCTCCATGCTCCAAATCCATTTTAAAGCCATTTTTAAGGCATTTCGCGCATACATGAAATGAACACATTTTTCTCCAAAACTATAACAGATGCAAGCTTGTCCTGTTTGGTGGAGATGATATTTAATAAAATAAGTAGAAATCCACTAAAAGTTTTGTTTGGTTATCTTGCAATCCCGAGATAATCGTCTCCATGCTCCAAATCCATTTTAAAGCCATTTCAAAGGCATTTTGCGCATACATGAAATGAACACATTTTTCTCCAAAACTATAACACATGCAAGCTTGTCCTGTTTGGTGGAGATGATATTTAATAAAATAAGTAGAAATCCACTAAAAGTTTTGTTTGGTTATCTTGCAATCCCGAGATAATCGTCTCCATGCTCCAAATCCATTTTAAAGCCATTTTTAAGGCATTTCGCGCATACATGAAATGAACACATTTTTCTCCAAAACTATAACAGATGCAAGCTTGTCCTGTTTGGTGGAGATAATATTTAATAAAATAAGTAGAAATCTACTAAAAGTTTCGTTTGTTTATATTGCCATCCTGAGATAATCGTCTCCATGCTCCAAATCCATTTTAAAGCCATTTTTAAGGCATTTCGCGCATACATGAAATGAACACATTTTTCTCCAAAACTATAACAGATGCAAGGTTGTCCTGTTTGGTGGAGATGATATTTAATAAAATAAGTAGAAATCCACTAAAAGTTTTGTTTGGTTATCTTGCAATCCCGAGATAATCGTCTCCATGCTCCAAATCCATTTTAAAGCCATTTTTAAGGCATTTCGCGCATACATGAAATGAACACATTTTTCTCCAAAACTATAACAGATGCAAGCTTGTCCTGTTTGGTGGAGATGATATTTAATAAAATAAGTAGAAATCCACTAAAAGTTTTGTTTGGTTATCTTGCAATCCCGAGATAATCGTCTCCATGCTCCAAATCCATTTTAAAGCCATTTTTAAGGCATTTCGCGCATACATGAAATGAACACATTTTTCTCCAAAACTATAACAGATGCAAGCTTGTCCTGTTTGGTGGAGATAATATTTAATAAAATAAGTAGAAATCTACTAAAAGTTTCGTTTGTTTATATTGCCATCCTGAGATAATCGTCTCCATGCTCCAAATCCATTTTAAAGCCATTTCAAAGGCATTTTGCGCATACATGAAATGAACACATTTTTCTCCAAAACTATAACACATGCAAGCTTGTCCTGTTTGGTGGAGATGATATTTAATAAAATAAGTAGAAATCCACTAAAAGTTTTGTTTGGTTATCTTGCAATCCCGAGATAATCGTCTCCATGCTCCAAATCCATTTTAAAGCCATTTTTAAGGCATTTCGCGCATACATGAAATGAACACATTTTTCTCCAAAACTATAACAGATGCAAGCTTGTCCTGTTTGGTGGAGATGATATTTAATAAAATAAGTAGAAATCACCTAAAAGTTTTGTTTGGTTATCTTGCAATCCCGAGATAATCGTCTCCATGCTCCAAATCCATTTTAAAGCCATTTTTAAGGCATTTCGCGCATACATGAAATGAACACATTTTTCTCCAAAACTATAACAGATGCAAGGTTGTCCTGTTTGGTGGAGATGATATTTAATAAAATAAGTAGAAATCCACTAAAAGTTTTGTTTGGTTATCTTGCAATCCCGAGATAATCGTCTCCATGCTCCAAATCCATTTTAAAGCCATTTTTAAGGCATTTCGCGCATACATGAAATGAACACATTTTTCTCCAAAACTATAACAGATGCAAGGTTGTCCTGTTTGGTGGAGATGATATTTAATAAAATAAGTAGAAATCCACTAAAAGTTTTGTTTGGTTATCTTGCAATCCCGAGATAATCGTCTCCATGCTCCAAATCCATTTTAAAGCCATTTTTAAGGCATTTCGCGCATACATGAAATGAACACATTTTTCTCCAAAACTATAACAGATGCAAGCTTGTCCTGTTTGGTGGAGATAATATTTAATAAAATAAGTAGAAATCTACTAAAAGTTTCGTTTGTTTATATTGCCATCCTGAGATAATCGTCTCCATGCTCCAAATCCATTTTAAAGCCATTTTTAAGGCATTTTGCGCATACATGAAATGAACACATTTTTCTCCAAAACTATAACAGATGCAAGCTTGTCCTGTTTGGTGGAGATGATATTTAATAAAATAAGTAGAAATCCACTAAAAGTTTTGTTTGGTTATCTTGCAATCCCGAGATAATCGTCTCCATGCTCCAAATCCATTTTAAAGCCATTTTTAAGGCATTTCGCGCATACATGAAATGAACACATTTTTCTCCAAAACTATAACAGATGCAAGCTTGTCCTGTTTGGTGGAGATAATATTTAATAAAATAAGTAGAAATCTACTAAAAGTTTCGTTTGTTTATATTGCCATCCTGAGATAATCGTCTCCATGCTCCAAATCCATTTTAAAGCCATTTCAAAGGCATTTTGCGCATACATGAAATGAACACATTTTTCTCCAAAACTATAACACATGCAAGCTTGTCCTGTTTGGTGGAGATGATATTTAATAAAATAAGTAGAAATCCACTAAAAGTTTTGTTTGGTTATCTTGCAATCCCGAGATAATCGTCTCCATGCTCCAAATCCATTTTAAAGCCATTTTTAAGGCATTTCGCGCATACATGAAATGAACACATTTTTCTCCAAAACTATAACAGATGCAAGCTTGTCCTGTTTGGTGGAGATGATATTTAATAAAATAAGTAGAAATCCACTAAAAGTTTTGTTTGGTTATCTTGCAATCCCGAGATAATCGTCTCCATGCTCCAAATCCATTTTAAAGCCATTTTTAAGGCATTTCGCGCATACATGAAATGAACACATTTTTCTCCAAAACTATAACAGATGCAAGCTTGTCCTGTTTGGTGGAGATGATATTTAATAAAATAAGTAGAAATCCACTAAAAGTTTTGTTTGGTTATCTTGCAATCCCGAGATAATCGTCTCCATGCTCCAAATCCATTTTAAAGCCATTTTTAAGGCATTTCGCGCATACATGAAATGAACACATTTTTCTCCAAAACTATAACAGATGCAAGCTTGTCCTGTTTGGTGGAGATGATATTTAATAAAATAAGTAGAAATCCACTAAAAGTTTTGTTTGGTTATCTTGCAATCCCGAGATAATCGTCTCCATGCTCCAAATCCATTTTAAAGCCATTTTTAAGGCATTTCGCGCATACATGAAATGAACACATTTTTCTCCAAAACTATAACAGATGCAAGCTTGTCCTGTTTGGTGGAGATAATATTTAATAAAATAAGTAGAAATCTACTAAAAGTTTCGTTTGTTTATATTGCCATCCTGAGATAATCGTCTCCATGCTCCAAATCCATTTTAAAGCCATTTTTAAGGCATTTCGCGCATACATGAAATGAACACATTTTTCTCCAAAACTATAACAGATGCAAGGTTGTCCTGTTTGGTGGAGATGATATTTAATAAAATAAGTAGAAATCCACTAAAAGTTTTGTTTGGTTATCTTGCAATCCCGAGATAATCGTCTCCATGCTCCAAATCCATTTTAAAGCCATTTTTAAGGCATTTCGCGCATACATGAAATGAACACATTTTTCTCCAAAACTATAACAGATGCAAGCTTGTCCTGTTTGGTGGAGATGATATTTAATAAAATAAGTAGAAATCCACTAAAAGTTTTGTTTGGTTATCTTGCAATCCCGAGATAATCGTCTCCATGCTCCAAATCCATTTTAAAGCCATTTTTAAGGCATTTCGCGCATACATGAAATGAACACATTTTTCTCCAAAACTATAACAGATGCAAGCTTGTCCTGTTTGGTGGAGATGATATTTAATAAAATAAGTAGAAATCCACTAAAAGTTTTGTTTGGTTATCTTGCAATCCCGAGATAATCGTCTCCATGCTCCAAATCCATTTTAAAGCCATTTTTAAGGCATTTCGCGCATACATGAAATGAACACATTTTTCTCCAAAACTATAACAGATGCAAGCTTGTCCTGTTTGGTGGAGATGATATTTAATAAAATAAGTAGAAATCCACTAAAAGTTTTGTTTGGTTATCTTGCAATCCCGAGATAATCGTCTCCATGCTCCAAATCCATTTTAAAGCCATTTTTAAGGCATTTCGCGCATACATGAAATGAACACATTTTTCTCCAAAACTATAACAGATGCAAGCTTGTCCTGTTTGGTGGAGATGATATTTAATAAAATAAGTAGAAATCCACTAAAAGTTTTGTTTGGTTATCTTGCAATCCCGAGATAATCGTCTCCATGCTCCAAATCCATTTTAAAGCCATTTTTAAGGCATTTCGCGCATACATGAAATGAACACATTTTTCTCCAAAACTATAACAGATGCAAGCTTGTCCTGTTTGGTGGAGATAATATTTAATAAAATAAGTAGAAATCTACTAAAAGTTTCGTTTGTTTATATTGCCATCCTGAGATAATCGTCTCCATGCTCCAAATCCATTTTAAAGCCATTTTTAAGGCATTTCGCGCATACATGAAATGAACACATTTTTCTCCAAAACTATAACAGATGCAAGGTTGTCCTGTTTGGTGGAGATGATATTTAATAAAATAAGTAGAAATCCACTAAAAGTTTTGTTTGGTTATCTTGCAATCCCGAGATAATCGTCTCCATGCTCCAAATCCATTTTAAAGCCATTTTTAAGGCATTTCGCGCATACATGAAATGAACACATTTTTCTCCAAAACTATAACAGATGCAAGCTTGTCCTGTTTGGTGGAGATAATATTTAATAAAATAAGTAGAAATCTACTAAAAGTTTCGTTTGTTTATATTGCCATCCTGAGATAATCGTCTCCATGCTCCAAATCCATTTTAAAGCCATTTTTAAGGCATTTTGCGCATACATGAAATGAACACATTTTTCTCCAAAACTATAACAGATGCAAGCTTGTCCTGTTTGGTGGAGATGATATTTAATAAAATAAGTAGAAATCCACTAAAAGTTTTGTTTGGTTATCTTGCAATCCCGAGATAATCGTCTCCATGCTCCAAATCCATTTTAAAGCCATTTTTAAGGCATTTCGCGCATACATGAAATGAACACATTTTTCTCCAAAACTATAACAGATGCAAGCTTGTCCTGTTTGGTGGAGATGATATTTAATAAAATAAGTAGAAATCCACTAAAAGTTTTGTTTGGTTATATTGCAATCCCGAGATAATCGTCTCCATGCTCCAAATCCATTTTAAAGCCATTTTTAAGGCATTTCGCGCATACATGAAATGAACACATTTTTCTCCAAAACTATAACAGATGCAAGCTTGTCCTGTTTGGTGGAGATGATATTTAATAAAATAAGTAGAAATCCACTAAAAGTTTTGTTTGGTTATCTTGCAATCCCGAGATAATCGTCTCCATGCTCCAAATCCATTTTAAAGCCATTTTTAAGGCATTTCGCGCATACATGAAATGAACACATTTTTCTCCAAAACTATAACAGATGCAAGCTTGTCCTGTTTGGTGGAGATAATATTTAATAAAATAAGTAGAAATCTACTAAAAGTTTCGTTTGTTTATATTGCCATCCTGAGATAATCGTCTCCATGCTCCAAATCCATTTTAAAGCCATTTCAAAGGCATTTTGCGCATACATGAAATGAACACATTTTTCTCCAAAACTATAACACATGCAAGCTTGTCCTGTTTGGTGGAGATGACATTTAATAAAATAAGTAGAAATCCACTAAAAGTTTTGTTTGGTTATCTTGCAATCCCGAGATAATCGTCTCCATGCTCCAAATCCATTTTAAAGCCATTTTTAAGGCATTTCGCGCATACATGAAATGAACACATTTTTCTCCAAAACTATAACAGATGCAAGCTTGTCCTGTTTGGTGGAGATAATATTTAATAAAATAAGTAGAAATCTACTAAAAGTTTCGTTTGTTTATATTGCCATCCTGAGATAATCGTCTCCATGCTCCAAATCCATTTTAAAGCCATTTTTAAGGCATTTCGCGCATACATGAAATGAACACATTTTTCTCCAAAACTATAACAGATGCAAGGTTGTCCTGTTTGGTGGAGATGATATTTAATAAAATAAGTAGAAATCCACTAAAAGTTTTGTTTGGTTATCTTGCAATCCCGAGATAATCGTCTCCATGCTCCAAATCCATTTTAAAGCCATTTTTAAGGCATTTCGCGCATACATGAAATGAACACATTTTTCTCCAAAACTATAACAGATGCAAGCTTGTCCTGTTTGGTGGAGATAACATTTAATAAAATAAGTAGAAATCTACTAAAAGTTTCGTTTGTTTATATTGCCATCCTGAGATAATCGTCTCCATGCTCCAAATCCATTTTAAAGCCATTTTTAAGGCATTTTGCGCATACATGAAATGAACACATTTTTCTCCAAAACTATAACAGATGCAAGCTTGTCCTGTTTGGTGGAGATGATATTTAATAAAATAAGTAGAAATCCACTAAAAGTTTTGTTTGGTTATCTTGCAATCCCGAGATAATCGTCTCCATGCTCCAAATCCATTTTAAAGCCATTTTTAAGGCATTTCGCGCATACATGAAATGAACACATTTTTCTCCAAAACTATAACAGATGCAAGCTTGTCCTGTTTGGTGGAGATGATATTTAATAAAATAAGTAGAAATCCACTAAAAGTTTTGTTTGGTTATATTGCAATCCCGAGATAATCGTCTCCATGCTCCAAATCCATTTTAAAGCCATTTTTAAGGCATTTCGCGCATACATGAAATGAACACATTTTTCTCCAAAACTATAACAGATGCAAGCTTGTCCTGTTTGGTGGAGATGATATTTAATAAAATAAGTAGAAATCCACTAAAAGTTTTGTTTGGTTATCTTGCAATCCCGAGATAATCGTCTCCATGCTCCAAATCCATTTTAAAGCCATTTTTAAGGCATTTCGCGCATACATGAAATGAACACATTTTTCTCCAAAACTATAACAGATGCAAGCTTGTCCTGTTTGGTGGAGATGATATTTAATAAAATAAGTAGAAATCCACTAAAAGTTTTGTTTGGTTATCTTGCAATCCCGAGATAATCGTCTCCATGCTCCAAATCCATTTTAAAGCCATTTTTAAGGCATTTTGCGCATACATGAAATGAACACATTTTTCTCCAAAACTATAACAGATGCAAGCTTGTCCTGTTTGGTGGAGATGATATTTAATAAAATAAGTAGAAATCCACTAAAAGTTTTGTTTGGTTATCTTGCAATCCCGAGATAATCGTCTCCATGCTCCAAATCCATTTTAAAGCCATTTTTAAGGCATTTCGCGCATACATGAAATGAACACATTTTTCTCCAAAACTATAACAGATGCAAGCTTGTCCTGTTTGGTGGAGATGATATTTAATAAAATAAGTAGAAATCCACTAAAAGTTTTGTTTGGTTATATTGCAATCCCGAGATAATCGTCTCCATGCTCCAAATCCATTTTAAAGCCATTTTTAAGGCATTTCGCGCATACATGAAATGAACACATTTTTCTCCAAAACTATAACAGATGCAAGCTTGTCCTGTTTGGTGGAGATGATATTTAATAAAATAAGTAGAAATCCACTAAAAGTTTTGTTTGGTTATCTTGCAATCCCGAGATAATCGTCTCCATGCTCCAAATCCATTTTAAAGCCATTTTTAAGGCATTTCGCGCATACATGAAATGAACACATTTTTCTCCAAAACTATAACAGATGCAAGCTTGTCCTGTTTGGTGGAGATGATATTTAATAAAATAAGTAGAAATCCACTAAAAGTTTTGTTTGGTTATCTTGCAATCCCGAGATAATCGTCTCCATGCTCCAAATCCATTTTAAAGCCATGTCAAAGGCATTTTGCGCATACATGAAATGAACACATTTTTCTCCAAAACTATAACAGATGCAAGCTTGTCCTGTTTGGGGGAGATGATATTTAATAAAATAAGTAGAAATCCACTAAAAGTTTTGTTTGGTTATATTGCAATCCCGAGATAATCGTCTCCATGCTCCAAATCCATTTTAAAGCCATTTTTAAGGCATTTCGCGCATACATGAAATGAACACATTTTTCTCCAAAACTATAACAGATGCAAGCTTGTCCTGTTTGGTGGAGATGATATTTAATAAAATAAGTAGAAATCCACTAAAAGTTTTGTTTGGTTATCTTGCAATCCCGAGATAATCGTCTCCATGCTCCAAATCCATTTTAAAGCCATTTTTAAGGCATTTCGCGCATACATGAAATGAACACATTTTTCTCCAAAACTATAACAGATGCAAGCTTGTCCTGTTTGGTGGAGATGATATTTAATAAAATAAGTAGAAATCCACTAAAAGTTTTGTTTGGTTATCTTGCAATCCCGAGATAATCGTCTCCATGCTCCAAATCCATTTTAAAGCCATTTTTAAGGCATTTCGCGCATACATGAAATGAACACATTTTTCTCCAAAACTATAACAGATGCAAGCTTGTCCTGTTTGGTGGAGATGATATTTAATAAAATAAGTAGAAATCCACTAAAAGTTTTGTTTGGTTATCTTGCAATCCCGAGATAATCGTCTCCATGCTCCAAATCCATTTTAAAGCCATTTTTAAGGCATTTCGCGCATACATGAAATGAACACATTTTTCTCCAAAACTATAACAGATGCAAGCTTGTCCTGTTTGGTGGAGATGATATTTAATAAAATAAGTAGAAATCCACTAAAAGTTTTGTTTGGTTATATTGCAATCCCGAGATATTCGTCTCCATGCTCCAAATCCATTTTAAAGCCATTTTTAAGGCATTTCGCGCATACATGAAATGAACACATTTTTCTCCAAAACTATAACAGATGCAAGCTTGTCCTGTTTGGTGGAGATGATATTTAATAAAATAAGTAGAAATCCACTAAAAGTTTTGTTTGGTTATCTTGCAATCCCGAGATAATCGTCTCCATGCTCCAAATCCATTTTAAAGCCATTTTTAAGGCATTTCGCGCATACATGAAATGAACACATTTTTCTCCAAAACTATAACAGATGCAAGCTTGTCCTGTTTGGTGGAGATGATATTTAATAAAATAAGTAGAAATCCACTAAAAGTTTTGTTTGGTTATATTGCAATCCCGAGATATTCGTCTCCATGCTCCAAATCCATTTTAAAGCCATTTTTAAGGCATTTCGCGCATACATGAAATGAACACATTTTTCTCCAAAACTATAACAGATGCAAGCTTGTCCTGTTTGGTGGAGATGATATTTAATAAAATAAGTAGAAATCCACTAAAAGTTTTGTTTGGTTATCTTGCAATCCCGAGATAATCGTCTCCATGCTCCAAATCCATTTTAAAGCCATTTTTAAGGCATTTCGCGCATACATGAAATGAACACATTTTTCTCCAAAACTATAACAGATGCAAGCTTGTCCTGTTTGGTGGAGATGATATTTAATAAAATAAGTAGAAATCCACTAAAAGTTTTGTTTGGTTATCTTGCAATCCCGAGATAATCGTCTCCATGCTCCAAATCCATTTTAAAGCCATGTCAAAGGCATTTTGCGCATACATGAAATGAACACATTTTTCTCCAAAACTATAACAGATGCAAGCTTGTCCTGTTTGGGGGAGATGATATTTAATAAAATAAGTAGAAATCCACTAAAAGTTTTGTTTGGTTATATTGCAATCCCGAGATAATCGTCTCCATGCTCCAAATCCATTTTAAAGCCATTTTTAAGGCATTTCGCGCATACATGAAATGAACACATTTTTCTCCAAAACTATAACAGATGCAAGCTTGTCCTGTTTGGTGGAGATGATATTTAATAAAATAAGTAGAAATCCACTAAAAGTTTTGTTTGGTTATCTTGCAATCCCGAGATAATCGTCTCCATGCTCCAAATCCATTTTAAAGCCATTTTTAAGGCATTTCGCGCATACATGAAATGAACACATTTTTCTCCAAAACTATAACAGATGCAAGCTTGTCCTGTTTGGTGGAGATGATATTTAATAAAATAAGTAGAAATCCACTAAAAGTTTTGTTTGGTTATCTTGCAATCCCGAGATAATCGTCTCCATGCTCCAAATCCATTTTAAAGCCATTTTTAAGGCATTTCGCGCATACATGAAATGAACACATTTTTCTCCAAAACTATAACAGATGCAAGCTTGTCCTGTTTGGTGGAGATGATATTTAATAAAATAAGTAGAAATCCACTAAACGTTTTGTTTGGTTATCTTGCAATCCCGAGATAATCGTCTCCATGCTCCAAATCCATTTTAAAGCCATTTTTAAGGCATTTCGCGCATACATGAAATGAACACATTTTTCTCCAAAACTATAACAGATGCAAGCTTGTCCTGTTTGGTGGAGATGATATTTAATAAAATAAGTAGAAATCCACTAAAAGTTTTGTTTGGTTATCTTGCAATCCCGAGATAATCGTCTCCATGCTCCAAATCCATTTTAAAGCCATTTTTAAGGCATTTCGCGCATACATGAAATGAACACATTTTTCTCCAAAACTATAACAGATACAAGCTTCTCCTGTTTGGTGGAGATGATATTTAATAAAATAAGTAGAAATCCACTAAAAGTTTTGTTTGGTTATATTGCAATCCCGAGATAATCGTCTCCATGCTCCAAATCCATTTTAAAGCCATTTTTAAGGCATTTCGCGCATACATGAAATGAACACATTTTTCTCCAAAACTATAACAGATGCAAGCTTGTCCTGTTTGGTGGAGATGATATTTAATAAAATAAGTAGAAATCCACTAAAAGTTTTGTTTGGTTACCTTGCAATCCCGAGATAATCGTCTCCATGCTCCAAATCCATTTTAAAGCCATTTTTAAGGCATTTCGCGCATACATGAAATGAACACATTTTTCTCCAAAACTATAACAGATGCAAGCTTGTCCTGTTTGGTGGAGATGATATTTAATAAAATAAGTAGAAATCCACTAAAAGTTTTGTTTGGTTATCTTGCAATCCCGAGATAATCGTCTCCATGCTCCAAATCCATTTTAAAGCCATTTTTAAGGCATTTCGCGCATACATGAAATGAACACATTTTTCTCCAAAACTATAACAGATGCAAGCTTGTCCTGTTTGGTGGAGATAATATTTAATAAAATAAGTAGAAATCTACTAAAAGTTTCGTTTGTTTATATTGCCATCCTGAGATAATCGTCTCCATGCTCCAAATCCATTTTAAAGCCATTTTTAAGGCATTTCGCGCATACATGAAATGAACACATTTTTCTCCAAAACTATAACAGATGCAAGGTTGTCCTGTTTGGTGGAGATGATATTTAATAAAATAAGTAGAAATCCACTAAAAGTTTTGTTTGGTTATCTTGCAATCCCGAGATAATCGTCTCCATGCTCCAAATCCATTTTAAAGCCATTTTTAAGGCATTTCGCGCATACATGAAATGAACACATTTTTCTCCAAAACTATAACAGATGCAAGCTTGTCCTGTTTGGTGGAGATAATATTTAATAAAATAAGTAGAAATCTACTAAAAGTTTCGTTTGTTTATATTGCCATCCTGAGATAATCGTCTCCATGCTCCAAATCCATTTTAAAGCCATTTTTAAGGCATTTTGCGCATACATGAAATGAACACATTTTTCTCCAAAACTATAACAGATGCAAGCTTGTCCTGTTTGGTGGAGATGATATTTAATAAAATAAGTAGAAATCCACTAAAAGTTTTGTTTGGTTATCTTGCAATCCCGAGATAATCGTCTCCATGCTCCAAATCCATTTTAAAGCCATTTTTAAGGCATTTCGCGCATACATGAAATGAACACATTTTTCTCCAAAACTATAACAGATGCAAGCTTGTCCTGTTTGGTGGAGATGATATTTAATAAAATAAGTAGAAATCCACTAAAAGTTTTGTTTGGTTATATTGCAATCCCGAGATAATCGTCTCCATGCTCCAAATCCATTTTAAAGCCATTTTTAAGGCATTTCGCGCATACATGAAATGAACACATTTTTCTCCAAAACTATAACAGATGCAAGCTTGTCCTGTTTGGTGGAGATGATATTTAATAAAATAAGTAGAAATCCACTAAAAGTTTTGTTTGGTTATCTTGCAATCCCGAGATAATCGTCTCCATGCTCCAAATCCATTTTAAAGCCATTTTTAAGGCATTTCGCGCATACATGAAATGAACACATTTTTCTCCAAAACTATAACAGATGCAAGCTTGTCCTGTTTGGTGGAGATAATATTTAATAAAATAAGTAGAAATTTACTAAAAGTTTCGTTTGTTTATATTGCCATCCTGAGATAATCGTCTCCATGCTCCAAATCCATTTTAAAGCCATTTCAAAGGCATTTTGCGCATACATGAAATGAACACATTTTTCTCCAAAACTATAACACATGCAAGCTTGTCCTGTTTGGTGGAGATGATATTTAATAAAATAAGTAGAAATCCACTAAAAGTTTTGTTTGGTTATCTTGCAATCCCGAGATAATCGTCTCCATGCTCCAAATCCATTTTAAAGCCATTTTTAAGGCATTTCGCGCATACATGAAATGAACACATTTTTCTCCAAAACTATAACAGATGCAAGCTTGTCCTGTTTGGTGGAGATGATATTTAATAAAATAAGTAGAAATCCACTAAAAGTTTTGTTTGGTTATCTTGCAATCCCGAGATAATCGTCTCCATGCTCCAAATCCATTTTAAAGCCATTTTTAAGGCATTTCGCGCATACATGAAATGAACACATTTTTCTCCAAAACTATAACAGATGCAAGCTTGTCCTGTTTGGTGGAGATAATATTTAATAAAATAAGTAGAAATCTACTAAAAGTTTCGTTTGTTTATATTGCCATCCTGAGATAATCGTCTCCATGCTCCAAATCCATTTTAAAGCCATTTCAAAGGCATTTTGCGCATACATGAAATGAACACATTTTTCTCCAAAACTATAACACATGCAAGCTTGTCCTGTTTGGTGGAGATGATATTTAATAAAATAAGTAGAAATCCACTAAAAGTTTTGTTTGGTTATCTTGCAATCCCGAGATAATCGTCTCCATGCTCCAAATCCATTATAAAGCCATTTTTAAGGCATTTCGCGCATACATGAAATGAACACATTTTTCTCCAAAACTATAACAGATGCAAGCTTGTCCTGTTTGGTGGAGATGATATTTAATAAAATAAGTAGAAATCCACTAAAAGTTTTGTTTGGTTATCTTGCAATCCCGAGATAATCGTCTCCATGCTCCAAATCCATTTTAAAGCCATTTTTAAGGCATTTCGCGCATACATGAAATGAACACATTTTTCTCCAAAACTATAACAGATGCAAGCTTCTCCTGTTTGGTGGAGATGATATTTAATAAAATAAGTAGAAATCCACTAAAAGTTTTGTTTGGTTATATTGCAATCCCGAGATAATCGTCTCCATGCTCCAAATCCATTTTAAAGCCATTTTTAAGGCATTTCGCGCATACATGAAATGAACACATTTTTCTCCAAAACTATAACAGATGCAAGCTTGTCCTGTTTGGTGGAGATGATATTTAATAAAATAAGTAGAAATCCACTAAAAGTTTTGTTTGGTTATCTTGCAATCCCGAGATAATCGTCTCCATGCTCCAAATCCATTTTAAAGCCATTTTTAAGGCATTTCGCGCATACATGAAATGAACACATTTTTCTCCAAAACTATAACAGATGCAAGCTTGTCCTGTTTGGTGGAGATGATATTTAATAAAATAAGTAGAAATCCACTAAACGTTTTGTTTGGTTATCTTGCAATCCCGAGGTAATCGTCTCCATGCTCCAAATCCATTTTAAAGCCATT